>NW_014010000.1:0-5963 GCF_000611645.1 Monoraphidium neglectum
GCGCGCGGCGCGTCGCGCGCCCTCGCCGCGGCGTCGGCGGCCGAGGGCCGGCTCTTTCGAGGGGGCACCCCGCCGAGCCGACTTCCCCCTCCCCGCACCCGCCGCCGTCGCCACGAGCGCGGCGCCGCCGCGCGGCGCGACGCCGGCCGGCGCCGCGGGCAGCTCGCGCCACGCGCCCCCGGCTGGATCGTACTCCCATAGATCCGCCAGCCGCCCCTCCTTGCCGCAGCCCCCGAACACGTACACGCGGCCGCCGGCCGCCGCCATGGCGTGAAAGGAGCGCGCGGGCGGCGCCGCGCCGGGGGCGGCCGGCGCGAGCGTCCAGGCTGGGGCGGGGGCGGCGGTGTCTGCGACCCACAGGTCTTCATGCGCGCCCTCCCCCATGTCGATGCCTGGGGTGCGGCCGCGCACGGAGTGGCGGTGGTGGTGGAGGATTTGATGAATTTGGGGGGGGGTGGGACGAGTTTCGTCCCCCTCGATGGCGGAGGGGCAGCCCGCCGGGCAGCAAGGCGAGCAGCTAGCGCCTCTCGGAGCCCAGGGCGCGCGTCGCCTCGCGAGGCCCAAGCCGAGCGGGGGCGGTCGCGCGCGGCGCCCCTCCGCCGCCGCCGCGGCGGCTGCAGGCCCGTGACTGCCGCCGCGCCACCGCCCGGGCGGCCCCCTGGGGCCCCTGGCTTCCGCGCGGCGCCTGCGCCTCACCGGTCCTGCCGCCGAAAAGGTAGACCTTTGACCCCACCGCAGCCATGCCGGCGGCGACCCGAGGGCCTGGGCCGCCGGCGTCGTCCCCGATCACCTGAGACGAGAAAAAGGCCGAGCCACTGGTCAGCCGCCGGCCTCGGCACAGGGGCCAGGAAAAGTTTTCACGACGGGGTTTGGGCTAGCGGCAGAAGGCGCGGTTTGGCCGACGCTGCGCAACGCGAGCCGCAGGTGCAGCGAACGGTCCCAAAAGCGCGCCGCGGGCGGCGGGGCCGCACCTTGCTCCATGCGCCGTCCCGCAGGCGGTACAGCGCCGCATCAACGGGCCTGCGCGGCTCCAGCTCGCCGCCATACACGAAAAAGTCGCTGCCGGCCGCGCACGCCGCGTGGGAGCTGCGCGGGCCGGGGCCGTCGCCGGCCGCCTGGATCTCGACCCAGCGCATCGAGTGCGGCTGTCTAAGGGGCGCGCCGCCTGCGGCGGCGGTGAGGGCGCGGTGTTTGGTTGTGGGTGCGGCCCCCGGAGGTCAAGCGTGGCTGTCGGCGGGAGCCGCCTGCGTGGCGACCTGGCAGCAATCACGGCGGGTTTCGCAGCGTCAAGTGAGCGTATAAGAAGGCTTCGATACTCTCGCCAATGAGCCCGCGACATACGGTGGCCAGGTTGAGATCATCGATTTCCGTCAAGAGTGCTTACGGGATTCGTGCTTGAGCTGCTGAGTTATCACGGTGCACGACCAATAATTCAGTGGTGATACTAGGGACGGGCGTAGGCTGCGCGTGCGCACCAGTATGCTGCCGTCGTCGCGTCGGCCCAATGCGAAGGGTGACGCACGTGGCACCCAGGCCCAAGCTCCAGCTGACAGGCACGGCCGGCCGCGTAGCTTGGCCCAAGGTCGGTACTTGACTAAGAATAAGCCCGCCAGTCTTTGTGTGTGATGTCATGCCACCGACACCATGACAACAGAGGCGCCCGCCCCGCGTTGCAGCCCAGCACTGAGGGACACTGCAGTACGCAGGTACGAGCGCTGACACATTGGCACCCCTGCGCTGCTGGTTGGCCCAACAACCCCCTGCACTTGTACAGCCCTATTTCAGTCTGTTCCCGCATGCCCCTGGCCGCTCTGCTCTCTCCACAACCGCATGCCTTGCAACCCCGGCCAGCCGCCACCCCAGCCCCCCACTCACACCCGACAGCCGCTTGGTCGGCTCCCCACCCAACCTTGGTAATAGCAGGACAGTTACATACACACCCGCCGGCGTCACCCACGCCATGGCGGCGGCCGGCGCCCAAGTCAAGCCCTATTCCCAGATTAGAGCAGCTATTGTCAGAAAGTATATTGTTGGAAATGGCTGCGCCGGCGAGACAACCGTCGGAAAATGGGCGTGCCGCTGCTGGCGACCAGGGGATCTGCCCAGGCGCCGCGGCGCCGCGGTGCACTCCCGCAAGACGAGCCGCCGGCGAGGGGCCGAGGCGCCGCGTGCAGTACGGGCACAGGGAGAAAGGAAGGGGCGGGGAGGCAGGGGTCCCGCGGCGCCGGCCGATTTGCGCGCGCGGCGTGTGGGGTAAGGTCACTGGTCGGCGGTTCTGCGCCGGGCGGCACACGACGCCGGTGGGGGGCGGCTGCCAGGCGGCAGCGCGCGCGCCGCCCCCCCAGCGGGGGCCAATGTAGTGGTTCTCAAGTATAGAGGTCAAAAGCCACATCGCACGGCGGGCGGGGCCCCAAGGCCGCGCCTTCAGCGCCGACCGGCGGGGCAGCTCGCCAGCAGCCACGCGCCTGCAGGCGCGCGCGCAACGGCTGGCGTGGCCGCCCCCGCGCTGCGTGGAAGTGCGGAGCCGAGTTTAAATGGGGGATAAGAGCATGTGGAACATGCATGCGCAGGCGGCAGCCTGCTGCTTGGGTGGTCCGACTTTTGACCAATAATCGAGATAGATCTCGTAAGCTTGGCGCGGAAGGGGCGCCACAGCCGCCGCTGTCATCTCGCTGCGTGGCGCAGGCGCCACGCAGCGAGATCGCAGAGATCTGGCCGCATGGTTAGGCAGCATGCGCGCGCCAGAACCCTAATACTCCTGGCGTGGAAGCGGGCGGCCTGTGAGGCGCGTGCACGTGACTGCGTGGATGTAGGACTAAGTAAATAGCAAAAACGGCGGCAGGACCCCACACGCTCAGACCCCTTGGCCCCGCCAAACGAGAGGCACCCTGCATGCGCGACGCCCCCTGAGGCAGCGCGCAAGCGCGTGGGGCTTTGGAGGAGGGGGCCGCGAGGGAGGGGTGCGGGCGCCGCGTGCTGCGCGGCGTGGTGGGCAGCGGCTCTGCAGGGAGCTTGCTGGGTACTGTCTGGCCCCCGGGTCGCGCCGCGACGGCAGGGCGCCGGCACCGGCGCCGGCGTCAGCTCGTGCTCCGCAGATTTGAGATAAGTGCGTCCGACTAATCGAGTGCTGGGTGCCTTGATACAAAGGGGAGGCTGACAGTGCTTGTTGTAAGCTATGGGCTAACAAAGCGACACTGAAAAACCGGACCGCAAGCAGCCCAAAGGAAGGGCGCCCGCCGCGCAAGCGCGCGCAGGCAGCGCCCAGACGCCCAGCAGCCGTGCGCCCGCAAGCCGCACGCCAGCGGCGCGCCACGGGCGCGTGCAAGCGCGCGGCGTCGGCGGGCACGCTCCAGCGCGCGCCGGGTCGGGGAGGGCTTGCGGCGCGGCTGGCGGGGCGAGGCGGCTGGTGCGGGCGGAGTGAAGGGGCTGCAGTGGCAACGATTAGAGGGCTGCTTGTGAGTGGACCGACACAGTGCTTGCGGCAATCGCTGAGAAAGAGGTGGCGGCCCTGCCGGCACCTCGCGCCTCGAGCGGGGGAGCCAGGAACGAGCGTGTGTGCGGTGGCGCCGCCGCGCGGCCGGCAGGACGGCTGGACGCGCGCCGGGACACCCAGTGTCATCGTGAAATGACGTGTGATTTGACGCAACGCAACCCCAGCCAGTTGCTGCCCCTGTGGTAACCCTCCCAGGGCGCCGCCGTCCGGCCCCTCCCCTTTCCCCAGCATTTCAAGGCGGGGGCAACAGTCCTGCGGCGCGCGCCGCCGCGGCCTGGGCGGCTGCGCCCAGCGGCCCGCGGCGCCGCCGCATTCCTTTTGAATCCGTCAGTCTGTCGAGTCACGTCAGCAGTCTATCTATGTGGCGGCGCCACTCGCCGCAGCGGGACCAAATCGGGCAGTCAAGGGTGTCACGCGGCCCACACCGACACCACGCCGGCGCCGCCGCGCTCGTGGAGGGAAGAGCAGGCGTCCCCGCTGTCATCCCATGCAACAGCCGGCAGCATGGGCGGCGCCGGCCCCATGTGAGACGCCGCGAACGACGCGTGACGCAGCAGCGCCGCACCGTGCTGCTGCTGGTGCAGCTGCTGCCGCTGCAGTTCCAGCTGCAGCTGTAGCTGCTGCTGCTGCTGCAGCTGCAGCTGCTGGTGCTGCAGCTGCTGGTGCTGCAGCTGCTGCTGCTGCTGTTGCTGCTGCTGTTGCTGCTGCTGTTGCTGCTGCTGTTGCTGCTGCAGCTGCAGCTGCTGGTGCTGCTGCTGCTGTTGCTGCTGCTGCTGGCCCGAGGCAACGGCAACCATGCGTTGCTCGACAACCGCCGCCACAGCCGCGACTGCGGCTGCGTGCGCGTCCGCAGCTTCCGGGGACAAAGCGCTCTCGCCCGCCGCGGGCGCCGCGCGCCTCAAACCGCTCAGCAACAGGTCTGGGCGCGCAAGCAGCAGCCGCTCCACCTGCCCCAGCGCCGCCGCCACCGACGCACGCCCGCGGCCGTCGCCGCCGCCCGGCCCCTCGAAGGTCGCGTCGTCGCCGCCGCTGCTGCGCGGGCGCCGGCCGTCGACCGCGGGCGGCGCGCCGGCAGCGGCCCCCCCGACGCCGGCACAGGCGGCGTCGTTCGCTGCGGCGGCGGCGGCGCGGCCGCTGGCCTGGGCGCTGCAGCTGCTGTCGTCGGCTCCGGCGGCAGGCGCGGCAAGCGGCGGCGACGGGTGGCAAGCGGCCATGGTCGCGCCGGCGGCCGCGGGCGAAGCGGCGCCCCACGGCTGCTGCGCGGCGCCGGGCGGTGGCCCACACCATGCGTCACGCGCAAAGCCGCGCTGCTGCTGCTGCTGCTGCTGCTGCTGTTGCTGCTGCTGCTGCTGCTGCTGCTGCTGTTGCTGCTGCTGTTGCTGCTGCTGTTGCTGCTGCTGGGCCGCCCACTGCGGCCACCCGCTAGAAGACGTCGCTGGCATCGGCGGCGCGATGCGCGGCGTCGCGGCGGTGCCGGCTTGCATCGCCAGCCCGCCCATCAAGCCCCTGTGCTGCTGCTGCTGCTGCTGCTGCTGCATCTGCTGCATCAGCTGCATCTGCTGCGGGGCCGCGCCTGCCATGTGATTTGACGCCGCGGCGTGGGCGCCGCCGCCGCCGCCGCCGGCGTCGCAGCCGTCGGTAATGAGCCGCTCGTCCATCCCTTGCAGCAGCGCGTCCAATACCTGGTCCTCCAGCAGCCCCCCCGCAGCCGCCGCCGCCGCCGCCGCGGAATTCGCGCCGTGCGCGACGGCGGCCCCGGGCGCGCGGAACGGCGCCTGGCGCGCCGCGAGCTGCCACGCGGCCGCGTGCTGCACATGCTGAGCGTGCTGCGAAAGCGGTTGGGTCGCCGCCCACGCGTCCTGGCGCTGCAGGGCCGCGTAGCTGCGCATCAGGCCGTCCAGCAAGTCCTCAGCATGGTCCCCCGCTGCTACCAGCCCGGCTGCGCCCAGCCCCGCCCCGCGCGACTGCCCGCCCTCCAGCGGGCCCGCAGCCCTCGCGAGCGCCGCCGCGCGCTGGTGCTGCTGATGGCGCGCCAGCCGCTGCCCGAGCAGCGCGCGCTCTTGCTCGAGGCGCGCGGCGCGCTGCGCGGCGGCGGCGGCGGCGGCGGCGGCGGCGGCGGCGGCGCCGCCCTCGGCGTCGAGGTCCTCTTGGCGCCGCTGCTCCGCCAGGCGGGCCGCCAGCTCGTGGCGCTGGCGCTGCAGCGCCAGCTCCTGTTCCCGCAGCTGATCCTGTAGACGTCGCGTCACAAAAGTGGAGGGCAGGGCAAGGGGGGTGGTGAGGGTTGAGCGCGGAGGGCGAGCGTCGGATCGGGGTAAGGCGGGGCCGCATGCGGCCGCTGGATCGGGGGGGCGCGCGCGCGAGGTCCAGCCGTGCGCAGGTAAGGGACACGAAACGGGGCCTGTGCAGGCGCGCGATTGCAGGCGCGTCGCCTGCAATCGCCTTCGTGCCACGCATCAGCAACCCCGCATCG
>NW_014009999.1:0-5962 GCF_000611645.1 Monoraphidium neglectum
CGCAGGCGCAGGGCGCTGCGGCCGCTGACGGGACGCAGGGTGGTCGCAGCTGGAGCTACAGGTCGCCTGATGGCAGCACCGCCTTCTCTTTCAGTGTCCACACGGGCGGCGGCAGCAGCAGCAGCTTCCAATCAATGCACAGCTCCTCCACCTCTACAACTTCTGCCGGCGGCGCGCACCAGCGCCAGCAGCACCAGCACCAGCAGCAGGCGTTCGGCGCGGCCGACGGGCCCTTCGCCCCCGGTGGCCCGTTCGGCGGCGCGCCGGGCGGCGCCGCCGCCGCCGAGGGCGACCCCATGCCCATGCTGTTCCACTTTCTGCTGGCCGGCGCGCCCGGCGCGCTGCACGCGTTGCGCACGGGCGGCGGCGGCTTGGGCGGCGCGGACGGCGGGCCCGGTGGACCCGGCAGCGCCGGCGGCCTGCAGGGGCTCTTTTCGTCGCTTTTTGGCGGCGATTTCGGGGGCATCCCCATGGATTACGAACACTTGGCGTCGCACCTGCAGAACGTGGCGACGCCTGCCGACCCCGCGGTCGTGTCGGCGCTGCCGCGGAGCACGTTCATATCGCCGGGGGCCGAGGCGGACGACGCGTGCGCGGTGTGCCAGGTGCGGCGGCGGCGAGGGGGCCTTGGGGGGTTGCCGCACGCAGTGGCGGCAGGGCGGCTGGGCTCCTGCCTTGGTGGGGCCCTGAGCATGAGCTGGGCAATAAAAAATCGTATGTACGGCACAGTTAGCTTGGCTCTGTTGCTTGTTGGGCGCAGCTTGTATACGCACCCTCTCGCCCTCAAGGTTTCCCCACCCTTTCTAAAGCACCGGCCGCGCCGCCACGCCCCCTTCCCCCCTTCTCTGCTCGCTGCTCTCGCGCCCTGCTTCCCGCCCCCGTCAGTGCGAGTGAGCGGGCCACAGCAGCCGCATGCAAGCCCTGCTCGCCTACCGCCCCGGCTTACTCTGCTTCGCGCCCCGCGTGCAGCCGCCCACCGCTGCCTGCAGCCGCCCCCCTCGGCCCCCTGACTTCCGCTGCTGACTGCTTAATTTTGCCCGCACCCACTTCCCTCCTTCCCTCCCCACCCCCTGCCTCCCCGACTTCCGCAGGTACCAAGAAGGCGACAGGCTGCTCCACCTCCCATGCCTCCACAAGTGAGGCCACGCGCGCGCCCTCGTATTCGGTGCCCTCCGCCTGCCCGGAAACGCTGCACCAGGCCCCCCTCCACCCCCGAAAAAGAAACTCGTGACGCGATACCTCGGCACTGTTGCCGGCGCGTCAGGGATGGGTCCACCGCCCTCTGCCTTCCCATCCGCCCCCTGGCCCCTCGCGGTCCCCGCCTGCATCGCGTCGGCCCGTGCGAGCATGCCGTCTGCACCGCGTCGCTGACAATGAGGCGGGCCAAAACTCATCAGCTGCCGCCTGGCAATTGCCGCGCAGGTACCACGAGGAGTGTGTGCTGCCCTGGCTGGAGGGTCACAAGACATGCCCCATCTGCAAGGCCGAGCTCAGGGGCTGAGTGCTCGGCCCCAGGGGCTGAGCGCCGACGCCAGCTAGGGCTGATCCCCAGCCTCAGGGGCCGAGCGCCGGCCTCAGGGGCCGAGCGCCGGCCTCAGGGGCCGAGCGCCGACGCGACACATGAGGAAAGGGGGACAGCACGGGGCTTCACTGGGGAGAGGAGCGCGGACCGGGCCAGCCGCCCCGCCGCACAGGCGGGCGCCGGCGAGGCGTTGTTGGGTTTGGCAGGCAGCTGGTTTGCGTTTGGTCGGCTGACAGAGAGGTGTGTTAGCAGTTGATTGGGCGGGAGCGGGGGTGTCGTGCAGGTTGGGTTGGTAAGCAGAGGGCAGGGGTGAGCCAGGGTCGTTGGCAGGCGCATGCGCGGGTCCGTTAGGGGCAGTCTGTAGGCAGCTGGCCCTGGTTGTGTTAAAGCTCGGCAGCGCGCCGCCCCCTGCAATGCCCGTTCCCTCGAATGTTGTGCGCAGCTTCGGCGGCCCCAGCAGCAGGGGTCCACGTCGCGGGGACCTGGCCTGTGCTGCGGTCGGTGTTTTGGAGTCAGGTATGCATCATGGCGATCAAGTTTACTCCCCGACCGAGAGATTGTGACCACTGTTGTGATTTTTACTCGTGGTGGCTTGTAAAAGCCTCTTCTGTAACTCACGTTGAATTGTGGCTGCACATATGCCCATTTTTGTGCTGCTTGCGCCAAAAATGGGCAAACAAGCGAGGGCCCGAAAAGGTTTGAAATGGCGGCGCTGCTTCCGCAGCAGCGGGCCCAGCACGTCGTCGCGACACTCGCCGCGCCGCGCCCAGAAAGGGTGGCGCGGTCCACGAAACAGCACAGGTGTTGCAGGAGCGCGCCAAATTACTGGGTCTGCTCATAGTTCCACCTCACTCGTACACAATAAGGATCTCAATTGCTTTTGGCCCCAAAAATGTGGGTCAGCTTACTCTCCAGCTGGGGCCAGGAAGCCCCCGCACCACATTGTGTGCATGGGCCACATTGTGGGCATGGGCCCCTGCCGCGGCAACAAGCCATGCACCTTGAACCCAGGACCAGACACTCTTCGACACAACACACGCCGCGCGCTCGGCACTCTTTCAGTTTCAACCCACGCCCGGCGCCCCCGCGCCCCGCTCCCTGGAGCGAGGCCGTGGGCCGGTGCTGCTCTCTCACCTGACACGGGCGGCAAGCCGGAACCGACGGCCCCACCCTCCCCCCAAAAAGACACACGAGACCACGGGCGGCCTACCCCGTCTTGGCCACCACGGCGACGGTGGTGGCGAGCATGGCCACCACGATGCCGACCAGGAGGGGCAGGTAGGGCACCGTGCCTGCTGAGTCAGCACCCTCCTTGTAGTATGTCTTGATGTTCTTGACCTGCTCCTCCTCGACCCAGTCCTTCCAGTAGTCCTTTGCTGTGCCGCCCACCTTGCGCCGAAGCGCCTGGTACCTGTCCAAGAGGGGCGAGGCGGGGCGGGGCGGCGGGGCTGAGCGCTCGGGGGCGTGTTGGCCGCGGGTGCGGTGTCGTCCGCCCGCGCCGGCGCGCCGGCTGCTGGTCCGGGCGCGCCAGAGAGTGAGGATGTGTGCGTTCCCAGGCGCCCGTGCGCCGTAGCTGGTGCGAATGAATTCGCATGGCTGGGAGGTGCTATGGGCTGGTTGTGGTGTTGCTCACTGCTCGCGGGTCATCTTGCCGTCCGCGCCGCGCTCGCCATACTTCGCCTCCCACAGCAGGTCCGCGTCCTTCTTGGAGCGGGTCTGGGCGGCAGGCAGGGGTACAGCCGCGGCGGGGTGAGGAGTTACAGGCGCCGGGTGCAGGTGACAGGTGTGCTGCAGCGGCGACCCAGCGGGGCGGGCGGTGCGGCCAAGCCGGTCAACCCACCTGAGCAAAGTCAAACGCGCTCAGGACGCTGTCCTTCTGCTCGCCCTTCTTGGGAACCCTGAGGCGTACGTGATGGTGAAACGTGTGGTGATGTGCTGCCATGAAGGGACGCACACGCTCAATGGGCCTTGCATGCAAATTGCCGGCACAGCGCGAAGCGTCAGGCGCGTTTGCATGTGCGCGCACGCCGGCAAGTGCATCCACGGCCCACGCCGTGTGACTTGGACTGTATTACAAGTATACATGAGAATGTGCGTCGCAGCACCCCCTACGAGCAGCTCAGCATCGCAGGCCGAGACGACCGCCTTGCGCAAATCCTGTACTTACGTCTTCGCAGACTTCTCCGCAACTGACGCCGAGCTCTTCTTTCCAAACAGAGCCCTAGCCTGCACTGTGCGAGAGCGGCCTAGGGACGGGGCCTGTGCCCGCGTGGTGAGGGCCATTCTGTTGCTGTGTGGCACGGCTACGCTCTTCGTTCAAAGGGGTGACTTGTGATATTTGTGAGCTCCAACTTTATGTATGACAATGTAACAAAGTAACGGGCGGACAGCCTGTTACGGTACATGCGAAAGGCTTGGCGCTCCGGCGCTGCTGAGCTCCGCCGACCACACAAGCCCCGCCGCGGCCGAGGTGGCGGCAAGGCAAAGCCTGCACCATGTATGGAGCAAGTGCACAGGCCCTGGAGGCGCATGCAGGCCTGCTACGCGTCCCAGACAGTACACACGTTGACTAGCCGGTCCGTCATTTCATCGCTCCTGCTGGACTGGGTCTAGTCGCACACCACCAGGCGGAATGCCCTTGGCCCCGACATGCATGATTTTCTTGCTGATTACAGGGACTGTTGCTGATCCCAAGGACTGTCAGAGCACGCCGACGCGCGCCGACGCACGGCTCGTGGTGGCCCTGGCGCCCGAGCGCCACCTTGGGCACCCGTCCGCAGCGCCGGCGACGGACGCCCCCGCGCGCCCCCGCGCGCGCCCGCGGGCGCCCCCCGCGCCTCGCCGCCAGCCGTCCCTGCCCATGCTCATCCCGCAGGCGCCGCTCAGGCGGCCAGGAGGGTATCAAGATCTGGGATGACAGCCTTCAGGGCCTCCTCCAGCTGGGGGTGGCGGAAGTTGAGCTGCTTCAGCGCCCACAGCACCTGCGGGCGGTTGCAACGAATCCCGAAGGGGTGGCGGTCGCACGCGGGGCGCACGCGGGCGGCAGGCTGGGGGTCGGGCCGGGTTGCCGCTGCGGAGCAGGCCGGCGGGCCGCGGGTATGCAACACGTCATCAGCAGGCCCGGGCTTGGACGCCAGCGTTGTGCACGGCAGGGACGCGGCGGCGCGGAAGGGGGCGTCGCGACGCCCGGCGGGCGGGCAGCGCGCGGCGGCGGCGGCGGCGGCCGCAGCACTGCGCACCTTGGCCTGTGCGTTGGTGTCCAGCCCGAGCTTGCTGAGCTGGCTGGGTAGCACCTGCGCGGCGGCCTGCAGCAGCGCCTCGTCCCGGTGGCCCACTGCGGCGCACGCCCTGCGCGGGCGGAAGACGAGGAGGCGCGCAGGGCGAGCTCGGCGAGCGATGGCCAGGCGCACGCGTTTCGAGGCGCCGGCGGCCCCGTGCCAGCGAGCCGTACAGAGTCGCCATTCGGCCGCAAGCCCTGAAAACGTGGGTCAGAAAAACACGCCTCATGCAGGGCAGCCGCAGAAGGTGAGCGCTTCCAGTCACGTCCAAGGGTCGGAAAGCACGGGCGCGCCGCGCGGCCCCAGGCGCCGCCCCGCGGGCACACACACCAGAGGAGGTCCGCCACCATGCCGAGCGAAAACCGCACGTCCAGCTTGCCGGCCGCCGCCCGCGTGACCGCCGAGAAGAGTTCCGGGCTCGGCCGCCCCGCGGTGGCGTACGCCCAGGCGAGGTCTGACAGGCTGTGCGGCGATGCGTCGGGCGCGGCAGCGGCGGCAGCGGGGGCGAGCAGGTCGAAGAGCTCGTGGTCCTGTTTTGGGGATTTTTTGGGGGGGGGGGACGGTAAGGGGCAGGGTACAGCGGCAGCAGCGGGACCGCGTGGGTGGCAAGGCGGCCGAGCCGGCGCGGGCGTGGGCGGAGGGGGCCGGCTGCGGGTTGATTCGGGCTGGGGCCGTCAGGTGTGGGTTGGTTGGCCGGGGCGGAGCCGGGCCGCGCGCTGGGCCGCGAGCAGGCCCCCAGGGCTCAGCCCACCCCCCTCCCCAAGCCTGCGACCCCGGACGCCTCCGACCTGAGTCCGCAGACCACCGCCTCAGATCTAGAATGTACACAGCAGAACTCCCAGAGTTCCAGCAAGTCGCCCCCGTGAGCTGGGCGGCGCTACAGCCATGCCCGCGCTCAGGAATCTGGTGTCTCAAGCATCTCCTGGCCCGCACCTGGTGCCCCGCCGCGCTGAAGCCCCACGCCAGGTCGGAGAGGTTCTGGGTGTTGAACCCCTTCAAACCGCGCGCCTTGGCCTCTGCGGCCGCGGCGCCGAAGAAGGCCGCGTGGCTGACGCCGAGCTGGCCGAAGGCGGCGGCGGTGTTTGAGATGTTTTGGGGGGAGAAGGCAGAAATGGAGGCGGCGGCCTCGTTGCCCAGGAAGGCCATCAGCTCATCTGACCTG
>NW_014009998.1:0-5958 GCF_000611645.1 Monoraphidium neglectum
GAGTGGGGATGGGGGTGGGGGTGTAGGGTGCGAGCGCGGCTGTTTGGCCTGTTCGGCAGCAGGGGTATCTGCTCCAAGGAGTCTGGTTGAGCAATCCATCGTGACCGATCCGGTGGCAAACGACCCCAACTCAAACCAGATCGCACACTTGCGGCACGAAATTGCAGCCAACGCCGACTTGAACGCCTTCTTCGGCCCCTCCACGCAAACCTCAAACGCGCCTCAAAACGCTCTTGTCAGGGCTTTGGGCGCTCGACGACCCCTCCGACCCCGCAACCGCCGCCGTCATCGCCGATGCGGTGGCCCACCCGGAGCGGTACGTGCTGAAGCCCCAGCGGGAGGGCGGTGGCAATAACTTTTACGGGGCTGAGCTGGCGGCGAGGCTACAGGAGGTGCGATGGGGCAGCTGGCGGCAGTTGTCGGGTGTGCGTGTGTGGGCAAGCGTGTTTGTCAGGGTTTTGGAGTGGTGGGGTTGGGGTTTTGGTGTTGGTAGGGTTTGTGCGTGTGTGTGTGTGTGTGTGTTTGTGTGTGTTGTGATGTGCATGTGGGGTTGTGTGCGTGTGGGTATGGTGAGCACGGGTGTTTCCATGTGTAGCATCGTGTATGTTACCAGCAGCATCGGCGGCGTGCCGCCGCTGCGAAAGTGGGGTCCCGCTGCATACCTCGCTGTCTCGTTGGACGGTCCCTGTGTCGCATCGAACCGCCCGGAGGGTATCCCCTGTAACCCTCACGAAATTGGCGCTTTTGAGCGCCAAACCGTGGCCTACTTCCCATGCATTGATCTGTATCCACCCACAAAACCATAAACCCAGGGCGGCGACGGCCTGGCTGCGTTCATCCTGATGCAGCGCATCCTGCCGCCGCCGCAGCGCAGCATCCTGGTGCGGCAGGGGCGGTGGGGCGAGGAGGAGACGCTCAGCGAGCTCGGCATTTACGGCACCTTTGTGCGCAAGGGGGACGAGGTGGGCTGCAAGGCGGCTTGCTTGGCAGGTGGCGATGCTGTTTGCATGCTGTTTGCATGCTGCTGCTGCTGCTGCTGCTGCTGCTGCTGCTGCTGCTGCTGCTGCTGCTGCTGCTGCTGCTGCTGCTGCTGCTGCTGCTGCTGCTGCTGCTGCTGCTGCTGCTGCTGCTGCTGCTGCTGCTGCTGCTGCTGCTGCTGGCCCTAGCGGCGCCACGCAAGCGGCAGCGATCCTGCGGCGGGCCTGCCTGGGAGGGCGTGCCTTGTGTCCCAGGCGTGTGGTGCGTGGAAGGTGGAGATTTTCAGGGAGCGACGAGCGCGGCGCGGCCGCTTCTGCCGACTCCAGTTAGCCAGCAGAAGCCAGCCTGAGTCCGAGGCTTGGTGCGCACCCCGTGAGACCTCCAAGCACTTGCCCTCAACAATCATCATATCCTGAAACCTGATTGCTAGGTGCTGCTGAACGAGAACGCCGGCCACCTGGTGCGCACTAAGACGTCCTCTTCAAACGAGGGCGGCGTCGCGGCCGGCTTTGCGGTGCTGGACAGCCCCCTGCTCGCGCGGCCGGGGGAGGGGCTGCTGCCGCCGGGCCTGGAGGCGGCGGGCGGCGATGACGGCGGCAGCGACAGCGGCGGCGTGCTGGGCACTGTGCTGAAGCTTATGGGGTCGCCTGGGCCGTGATGAGGGGACATGCTGAGCGCATGCGCAGGTGCCTGCGCTCAAGGGGATTTTTTTTTGAAACGCACTTGTAGAAACGTCTGTCACGTCGGTTAAAAAGTGTATTGATTTGAACCACTGCGGGTTTTACATTTTTGTGGGGCTGCCACCATCAGTGCAGTAGTCCCTGGAGGCGGAGGGGGCCACCAAGGTCGGCGCTGCAGCGGGGGGTTGGAAGGGTGCCGCATGCTCGCTCTGGCAGGCAAGAAGTCGCTCGTGGATGCGACCGCTGAC
Organism: Monoraphidium neglectum; assembly: GCF_000611645.1. Classification (NCBI taxonomy): domain Eukaryota; kingdom Viridiplantae; phylum Chlorophyta; class Chlorophyceae; order Sphaeropleales; family Selenastraceae; genus Monoraphidium; species Monoraphidium neglectum. Next base: position 1,907 of record NW_014009998.1, read on the forward strand.
GTGCCCAGACTGTGCGAGGGAAAGCAGCCTCTGTAATGCAGCTGAGCAAAGGTCTCTGTCGCGTGAACATCCTGACAACTCACCGTGCCTGGGCAAGATCAGGGAGTGTGACCAGGATGAAGGTCGTTTCACCTGGCCAGACACCCCACCAGCTCAGCAGCTCCACCTGCCTGCAAACAGCAGCGCACAGCACACATCGCCGCTTTGGAATTAGAGCATATCACCTGCTTGCTTTCACTCGTATAAGGCAGACCGCCAGGCTGCACATGCTGGCCCCAACCGCCCCAGCGCCTCTTCAAATATGACGTCACATCAGATTTTTTTGCACGCCCCTTGCATCCATTGATCAAAAGTCCCGCTTCTGAGTACATACACATCAACCCTCCTTTGCTTTGAGACTCCAGCACAGCAGCATCCGAGCAGAATTGCCTGTGCACCCCAGCAGAATGAGCACATTGCGGTTGCGCCCACACGAAGTGGCGGCAAGGAGCTCCAGTCGCGCAGGCACCAAGCTGCACCGGGCGGTGAGTGAGGTTTCAAGGTCGTTCTGCTTGTGGGCTGGGCTGGCGTGCACATTGGCACTCCCGGGATGCCAGGTGTGTCGGCGAGCAGCACACCTGGCAGGTCAGGACAGGCAGGTCCAGAACTGGTTTCGTGCCGCAGTCATTTTCATTGAGATCGGAAAAGTAAGCGCCACGCATCGCGAGGAGTATTCACCAGTCTTAGCGGCCAAACGATCGCGCGCGGGCAGCATCGTCGGTCAGCCCGCTATCAAATCGAGCAGGGAAGGCGCGAGACTATTTAAAATTTACGTGGTCAATACGGGAATGCTGCCCGCTATCGGCGCCCTCGCCGCGCAGCGCTTTGCGGGGCAGGCGACCGCTGCTTCGCTACTGCTCGCGCGGCGAACCCTTGCCCAGCGCTCCAACCAGGCAAGCAGCTGCGCCAAGCAGTAGTGGGCACGCGAATGAGGAGCGCTTGCAGGCCCGCGGGCCTTGTGGGCAGGCAGTTTCCAGGGTCGGAACGGGCCCGCCGCTGCCGCTTCCATCGCGGCGAACGTGCAGCCGCTGCTTCGGCACCCGTCTGCCCTGCGCGCCGCGCGCCCGCCGCCGACCCGCGAGCGGCCCCGACGCGCCCGCGCCCTTCCTGCACCACGCCGTCTGCCATTCGTAGGTCCGCAGCGACGCCATGCAAGCAGACGCCCCCGCCATGTGAGTCGCGGGCCCTTCCAAGAGGCCCCCCTTTGGCATGCGCCAGGCCAAACAGCACGCAGCGCCTGAGAAGAGCCAACGCCGCGGCTTTGAGGCACCGCGGCGCCACTGCATGCGGCATGCGCGCGCGCATGCGCGCCCGCATGCGACCGCGCTCGCTCACCGCCGCCGGCCCGCCCGCCCCCAACCCCAGGGATGCGCCGCCCGCCCACATCCCGCCGCACGGCGGCCGCCTGTCTGATCTGATGGTCCGCTCCGATGCGCGGCGGCGGGCGCTGGTGGGCGCGTGCGACCACGCCCAGGAGCTGTCGGACCGCAACGCGTGCGACGTCGAGTTGCTGTCGGTCGGCGGCTTCTCCCCATTGGAGGGCTTCATGGGGCGCCACGCGTACGAGCACGTGGTCCAGCACATGAGGTGGGGGGGGGGGCGAGACGGGGTCGCGGTTTCGGAGACGCTCCCTGTGACTACGGCGGCGGCAGGAGCGGCGAGGGGCCCGCGTTGCGAAGGGTCCCCGCAGGCGCGGCGGCGGCGGGCGCGGCAGGGTGCAGGCTCGCGGCGTGGGCCGCCCGCTCTGAGGGGCATTGTCCCCAATCCGGCAGTCGCCAGCCGGCCGCGATGAGGCCGGGGTTGCCCAACCTTGGCTCCCGTTTTTGCGACGGCCGGCGGCCTGCTCCTGCCCCCTCTGCACAGGCTGCCCGGCAGCGGTCTGCTCTTCGGCCTGCCTGTGGTGTTGGACACCGATAACGAGGCGATCCAAGAGGGCCAAAAGGTGATGGGCGGGCGCGCCCGCGGCAGCAGTGGCGATGCATGCCGCGGCCTCGCGCGGTGCTGCTGTTGTGGCGCTCGCTAAACGGTGCGCACACGCAACTCGTGTGCGTTTGGTGCTCACGATTCCTTTGTTCGTCTGCCCTCTTTGTCAGGTGCTCCTCACTTACAAAGGCCAGGAGCTGGCTGTCGTTGAGGTGGAGAGCAAGTGGATACCAAACAGGGTGGGTTTTGGGGTTCCCCGGGGGGAGGGGGGGGGGCTTGGGAGTGTGCAGTCGTCGCAGGCCGGCATGCAGTCTATTTCACACACGCGCCCTGCTGAGCCGTGGCGGAGGGCGCTGCTGTTGGAGGGCGGCGCGCCGCGGTGCTTTGCGTTTGGTTTCGCGATTGAAACCTGCCAGCGTGCAAATTGCCTCCCAACCGCTTCCCAACCGCCGCCAACCGCCAGGCCCTGGAGGCGAAGCTGTGCTACGGCACCAGCAGCCTGGAGCACCCCGGGGTGCAGATGATCTCCATGGAGCGCGGGAAGTACTACCTGGGCGGCCGCGTGTGGGGGCTGGAGCTGCCGAAAAGGTGCGCGACAGGCACAGTCAAAAGGGTCAAGATCATTCATGTGCATGCACGGTGCAGCTACGGGACAGCGCGTGTCAAGGGGTCGGTGCGCAGGAGCGCGGAGGGCGGGGCGCTGGGTGCTGCGAAAGCGGCGGTCTGTGCAGGCGCCGCGCAGGCTGAGTGCTCAAATTCCACGATCAGCTGGGTGGCAGCTAGCAGGTAGCATCGATCTCGAAGTGTCTGCTTTCTCGCGTGCAGCGTCTCATGAGGGTGTCAATGGGATGGGCTTGAAAACCTGGCCACGGGCTCCTGGCGTCCGTTGCCGCACCTTCCCCTGATTACCACCGCCCTCCCCCCCCCCACACACACCCCTCGGCCCAGGGTGTTCCCGTGCGCGACCCCCGAGGAGGTGCGGTCGGCGCTGCCGGCTGGCGGCGACGTGGTCGCCTTCCAGTGCCGCAACCCCATCCACAGGTGAGGCAGTGCTGCAGCAGCCGCCCTCATCCGGGTCCTTTTCCGCCCATATACCGTATGCGAGGGATGTTGCTGCCGGACAATGCTGTTGTTTTGGAAGCTTCCGCCGTGCAGCTTTGCCGCGTCGTTTTTGGGTCTCACCCAGCGGCTCGAGCGCCAACCAGCTGCACCCCTGCAGCCGGCGCCTTGATCCCCCCTGATCATTTTGCCCGCCCCCTCATCATCTCCCCTCTTCCTGCTCCCAATCTCCAACATCCCCTTCAAACCCCCCAGGGCCCACTACGAGCTCTTCACGCGCGCCCTGCACGCGCACAACGTGCGGCCCGGCGCTGTGGTGCTGGTGCACCCCACCTGCGGCCCCACCCAGGTGCGCGCCGCCGCGGCCCCGCCGCCCGCCTTTCTTTTGAACCAGCGCCCGCGACGCCGGGACCGTGCGCTTGAGCATTTGCGCCCAGGCAGCGAACACAACTCAATTGCTTCCATCCAATTTGCCTCATTTAGCATCCGCCGGGGTCACACTACGCCCGGTCTGCCTGGATCTGATCTGATCTGATCTGACCTGATCTGACCGCCCCTTGACAGGATGACGACATCCCTGGTCTGGTGCGCTACCACACCTACGAGGTCCTCAAGAGGGAGGTGCAGGTGCGCAACATGAATCCTCAACCCGCTCAGATACTCTGTATCCATCCTTGCACGCGCGGCGGGCGGCGAGGCAAAGCGCCCTGGCCGGTCTGACGGGCCCGCGCGGCCCATCCAGCCAAAGGGGTCGCTGCGTGGGGATGCGGCGCCGGGCCGCCCTTAGCAGCCCGCGGCTGGAGGCTCCTTCCGTTTTCAGGCGGTCGAGCCGCTGGCTCTGCGCCCTTCTGCAACATCCTCTTCCGCAATGATCTCGGTTTTCACACACATCCACATCCACGTCACCACCTTGCCTCCCCCCAGGACCCCTCCATCCGCTGGGCCTACCTGCCCTACTCCATGCACATGGCGGGGCCCAGGGAGGCCATCCAGCACATGATCATCCGCAAGAACTACGGTGGGGGGTGGGG
>NW_014009997.1:0-2167 GCF_000611645.1 Monoraphidium neglectum
GTCCATGCGGCCGTACATGCGCATGCAGAACCTGTTCGTTCGCGAGATAGATACGTCGCTGCCCAGGGAGGCGGTTCTGGCGGAGCTGTCCAAACTCTGCAGCCCGGCGCAGGGCAAAGTGGTCGTGCCCGTGTCAGACAGCACCGGCGGCGTCCTGGGGATCGCCTACCTGAATTATAACAATGCAGCTGATGGTGAGCGGCAGGTGCCTGCGCCTGCGCGCCGCCGGCGGCCGGGCAGCTGCTGCCCAGGTGTCTGTTCAGGGCCGGTTTTTTAGAACCCCGCTCCACGCACATGGAGGCGGCATTACGTGCGTCACTGCCCCGCCGCCACGTGCGGCACGCCTAGCTGCGGCGGGTGCGCGTGGCAACAGCTATGATGACAACGGCTGCGCCGCAGCGGGCCCTCTATTCAGTCATCCCAAGCGCCCCTCCCTGTCCTGCCGCCATCGCTGCCTTGCCCACACCGGCCCCCCAACCCTGCCCTGGACGCCGCCGCAGCCGCGCGCGTCATCGATCGCATGCGGTTCACGATGACGGTGGGCGGGTCGCCCGTGCGGGTGACGCACGCGGTGGAGCCGCGGTGGCGCGACCACCTTTTCGGGCCCATGGGGCTGCGATTTCAGGTCTTGGTCAAGGTGGGGGGCTGTCTGAGTCTGCAATCCCATGGAAACGCTCATCGGGCTGTATATTGAGATGCGGGGTTCCAAGGTTGAAGTGTCAGTTGGGCTGCTTGTATGCAGGCTGCTGTTTGGGCCATACAGTTTGCTACTGAACGACATGCCTACGCGGCATGGGCAGCTGCATGCAAGACATTGTACAAACCGTGCATCAGACAACCAGCCGGGCGCGTGCGCTGCACTGCAACTTCAGGGGACAGCGCCCTCCCCCGCCTGCAGCGCCAGCCCTGCTCGGCGCAGCGAATATTTGGGGGCCGAATTTGACGCGCGCCGAATTCGCCGCTTCACACTGGCCTGCTGCAGCAAGCGATCCACTTGCACCGCAACGCATCTGGGACCCTCTTTGTAGAACCTGAGCCCAGAGGTAGACGAGGCGGCGCTTTTCGAGCGCTTCTCGCGTCACGGGGAGATCTACCAAGTGCGGGTTGACCAGGATGACTACGGGCGCATCGGCGGCATGGTGCGCGGCCGGACGGCGCGCGGATGGGGTGGTTCGATCCCAGCAGCGGTCCGGATGCATGCGGCTGGGCAGAGGCTGAGGGGCATACGAGGGGGCCGAGAGATGCTCAGCAGGCCGTGAATCAAGTTTTGCGTCAACCTAACTGTGGAGCTTGGTGGTTGGCTATCTGATGTCTGTCAAGCCCGCGGCCGCACCGCCTGCCTGCACGTCCTATCACACCCCCAGCTGAGCGCCAACGACCACATGCGGCACCAAGCCGACCCCAGTTTGATTACCCCCAACCGACCCAACAGACCCACAATTGACCCCTCACTCGGATCCCAGAAGACCCCAACCAAAAACAAATGAACCCCAACCGACACCCCAATCGAGTCCAACCGACCCGCACCGTCCCCAACCGGCCCCAACCGGCCCCAACCGGCCCCAACCGACCCAGGTTCACTACATGGAGGAGTCCAGTGTACTCAAGGCCCTGCACGCGGAGAATGGGCAGCTGTTCAGCAACACGCGCATTGTGGTGGAGCCGCACATCCGCTCACATGGCAGCGGCGGCGGCACAGCGCAGTGAGTGATACGCGCAGAAACTCAAGCAAGTGTGTGCGACCTGAGTTTCTGTGTGTGTGTGTGTGTGCGTGTATGTGTGCGTGCGTGTGTGCGTGCGTGTGCGTGCGTGTGTGTGTGTGTTTGTGTGTGTGTGTGTGTGTGTGTTTGTGTGTGTGTGTGTGAGTGAGCGCGCGCGCGTTCGCAAGCACGTGTGTATTGGGGCCGTTGCGGGCGTTTGTTGATTCCCTTTTGCAAGAGGAAGAGGATGATTGCTAGCATCAGGTGTGTGGTGGATGCTGCAGCAGCCGGACCCACGCCGCCGCCCCCGTTGACTCCCTTTTGCCCACAGGCCCCCTCCCCCGGCAAGCTCGCACTCGGATTTCCCTTCCCTGCCCGGCAGCCGCCCGCCCCCACCCGCGGCCGCGCCCTCAGCAGCGGCGGCGCAGGCGGGGCCGCGCGCGGCGTCCTCTGCAGCGGCCCCCAGC
>NW_014009997.1:2534-6320 GCF_000611645.1 Monoraphidium neglectum
GGGCCGCGCGCGGCGTCCTCTGCAGCGGCCCCCAGCTACGCGCCGCCGCCACCGCCGCGGCCGCAGCCGCTGATCGTCGCGGCGGCTGCGCGGCAGCAGCAGCCGCCGCAGGCGCAGCAGCAGCAACAGCAGCAACAGCAGCAGCAGCAGCAGCGGCCGGCGGCGGCGGCGGCACTGCCGCCGCACCTGTCCATGATGCTGGCGAGGGAGACGGAGACCTTTGGCGCAGGGCCCTCAGAACACGCCGCGCCGGCCGCCGCGCCGCTGCCGTTTGACAGGCTCTTGGGATTGGCCGACCTGGGGCTGGCGGGCAGGGCCGCCGCCGCCACGTCGCCCGCGGCGCCCCTTGTGCAGCACCCCGGCGCGTTCGCGCACGCGGCGCTGGGCGGCGCCGCCGCCGCGCCGGCCGGGAGCTTCCCGGCCAACGGCGTTGGTGGGGTCAGCGGGCTGCACATCGGCGCGGCGGCGCGGCGGGGCAGCAGCTTGGGGGGCGGCGGGCTCGGCGGCGGCGGCGCGAGCGGGCAGTCGGCGGCGGCTGCGACGAGCGCAAGGGGTCTGGCGGCGCAGCTTGTCGGGCGGCTTGACGCGTTGACAGATCTGCTGTGCTGCCCCATCACACAGGTGCGGGCTGACTTGTCAACGGTGCACCGGCCTGCGATGCGCAGGGCGGGGGGTTGCTGTCGGTCTGCGTGTGGGCATGTGTTAGCTGATGGTTGACATTATTTCTGATCTACTGTGGCACACTGACAGCGAAGCTCGTCACACCATGTGTGTGCCAGAGGCAAGGGGGGACAACAGTGCGGCAAGGGCAAACCACAGCCCCCAAACGGAGGCGCCGCCTCTAGCTTTTGCAGCCAGGGGCAGCAGCTGCATGTCATCTTGCACCTGGGCATTCGCCAATGCCGATCAGCGCCGCGATGCGATGCCTGTCGTCATGATATGCACTCCTCGCCGCCGCCCTGCCAGGAGCCGTTCCGAGACCCGGTGGTCGCGAGCGACGGCCAGACATACGGTGGGGAGCAGCGCGCGCGCCCGCATGCTCGCGCGCCGCGGACGCACGCGCGCGTGTGCGAGCAGGCACCCTTGCTGCCCGCACGCATAGCTGCATCTGCTCGCGCGGAGCGCCAGGGCTATCCACGCGTGCCAACACCCACCAGTCACAAGAAGCAACAACCATCCGCCGCCCCCGACCTCCTGTCGACCTTGCATGGCGCAGAGCGGGCCGCGATCCTCTCCTGGATGAGTAAGAGCGAGACCAGCCCCCTGACTAACCAGCCGTTAGTCAGGGGCGCCCTCGTGCCCAACAAGCTTATACGCGCGGTCGTGGACGAGCTGGCGCTGCTGCAGCAATGACTGTGTGACGTATCACGTGCGCGCCTCGTCACGGGCTCTCGTCCTGCGCTGCCGTGCCGACAATTTTCAGGGCCGCCGCAGAGAGCGCGACGCGGCGACACAGGGTGTGCTGGGGCCGCTGCGTGGGTTTAGATGTGCAGGTCGCGCCGCTGGATGAGAGGCGGCGTCGCGTATTTCCAGGCAGCCGTGGTGGTAGTGGTGGGGGGCGACGTCGGGGCGGCTTGGGGGGGGGGGCACCGGCTGCTCGACCGCGTGCTTGCGAGTAGGCGAGCGAGCGAGGCGGCAGGCCGGGGCGCGGCCAGGTGGGAGCGTGCGGGCCAGCTGTTACGACCCACCAGCGCCGTCGGTGGGCCCGGGGTATTTCGCGCGGCTCCTGCTTTGGGCCTGCCGCGTGGCGGCCCTGCCCAGCATGGCGTTCCAAATGTTGGTTTTCAACTCGTCGTCGTGCCATGGCACATGCGGGCACCCCAACCAGCCTGGCTCGCCGCTGCAGAGCGCTGAGCACGACGCCGCTTGCGCCTTTGGCGGGTACGCCGTACACGCCGATTTGACCAAGCAGTGCTGCAATGCGTGTGAATAGCGTCGGTTGTTTTGCGGGCTTGCTTACTGTGCAGCGTGTGGGCCGTCTCCACCTGGATTATGAGCGTCATCATTGTCTTGAATCCAACTCAGAGGATCTTAGTGAAAGGTGCTTTCCAATCCGATTCTGTTGTGAGTCATTGCTGCCTAGAAGGCCTCTTGCATCCTTGGTGGTTGGAGGCACGCACATGTGTGTCGTGCTGCAGTGTGCTGGTGCCTGTGTCGGGTTGCCTCTGCGCCCCAGCCCCTTTCTTGGCCTTGTGTGGCTTTGGCAGGGCCCCTTGCGCATCGTCAACCGCTGAATGAGCCTTGTTTGTATGTGTAACACGTGCCTCCTCTCCACACCAGCAAGGGTCCAAGAATGAGAAAGAGCATGGCGACGCTGCACATGGGACCCCTGGTGCAATGGCAGCCAGCCCCTTGACAGGGTCGCAGCGGGTGCGCCCACCACCTCGCGCGATGCATCTATATTCTTACTCGAAGCAGCAACACAACAGCTCTAGGCTTTGGCTATCATGCCACCCAACCGCGCCAGAGAGACTGTTGCATGCGGTGGCTGGGGTCATTCGCTGCTGTCCTGCTGATGAAGAGCGGTTTCGGTGCGGTTGCCAAGCTGCATCCCGCTTGTGCTGTCAGACCGTGATGCACTGTGACTCCCGGAGACTATGAAAATTTTGCAACTCCCTATGAATTGCCACTTGATATCACGGCCTTCAATAAAACAACCTCAACCTGCTAGTTGGCGAGCGAGCAGCGCTTGTGCTGGTCACTGTTGAGCGCGGTGACATCCCAACCACCACCCGCCAACCAGCTTATGCCCGGTGCAGCCTGTTGTGGGACGTCTGTGTATGTTTCAGTTTACGTTTCACTTCGTGTCTTCAAACGCCAGATCACACCGCCTCACCCCGGTTGGCGCCTTGCGACGCTTGAACACTGGCAAGCTGGAGTAAGAGTCATTCAGTCTGGGGGCGGCCCCGCTGGAGCTGGGCGGGAGCCTGGCCGAAACTATGGGGGAGGCAGGGGAGGCAGCAGTCCTAACAGCAGACGCTGGGGAGTGGGCCGTTGGCTGCAAGGTCACCATCCGGACAGTGTTTGATGAGGTGCGAGGCGTGTGTTTACCGCGTGGGGGGCCCACCGCGCTGCCGCACACTGTACAGCTCGAGCTGCATGCGGCGCGCGCGCACCCATCATGCCTTGTCCCAGGGTCCCCAGGCGCTCAGCATATGCTCATGGCAGTATCGCTGCAAAGGGCATCCCTCAAGCATGCGGCGCAGCTGCAGCACGCAGCGCGTGTGCGTGAGGCTGCGCGGTGCGGCCCCCTGCGGTCGTGCCACGCTGCATGCGTGCTGCGCCCGCAGCCCAGCCCCTCGAGACGCAGCATGCAAACGCCTACACTCACAATGACGCGCAGGAGGTGACAGGAACCGTATTTGCGTATGACGCATCAACCCAGAGCCTGGTGCTGCAGCAGAATGGCAGCCATGGCGGTGTGCACAACCTGCGGTTGTACGCGAAGCCAGCCATCAAGGTGTGCGCGCAGCACTCTGTGCGCCGGTCGCGCCCGCGCGGCTTGTGTGGTGCAAACGTGATGCAGCCGCGGGCAGATGCGGGTCAGATGGGCGGGAGCGATCGCTTGAGGGGCGGGGAAGCCAGGCTTCAGGTTGGGGGACAGGCCATACGCTCACGACTTCAGCATGATCAAGCCGTTCAGCTGGTGTTGTCGCATCCGCGGCAGCAATCCGTACCTTTTAGCGCGCACGCTCATGACCTGTTATAGGCAGGGCTGCTGCGGCTGTAGTGATCGTAGCAGCCACGCTGCTGCCGGGGGCCCAAAACAGCACGGTGCAGGGCGAC
>NW_014009996.1:0-5949 GCF_000611645.1 Monoraphidium neglectum
CGAGGCCGAGTAAACAGCTCGTCGCGCCTTTGCCAGTGCTGCGGCACTCGCTAACACCCCCAAAACGGTGGCTCTCGCCACCACCAAACTGTGACCTTTGCTACGGCACTCGTGTGTGTGTACGGTATGCAAGTGTTGGCTGAGCCCAGAAAATTGATCGTCTGTTCAGCCTCATGTCTTGCATGCAAGTCATTACAACACTTTGATACTCTTTTATGACGTGGAGGTGATCCTCTGCAGTAGCAGCCTCTCATTTCTAGAAGATGCATCATGCATGGACTCGAGCCCTTGAGTTGCTTGAATCCTGGGTATAGAATGTGCGGCCACAATGCCAGGGAATGTCGGCAAAGCGGCATTTGAGAGTCCACCAGAAAAATGCAGGTGGCTGATGAGCCTCACTTGGCAACGTATCCAATCCCTTGTGATCTTTACCCTACGCCCCTCACTGCCCGTGCACCTCCCATTTCAAGAGCGTGCACTCACCGAGGCAACGGATACTCGCAGTGCTGTCCAGTGTGACAAGGAGGCATGTTCCGCGCCAGTTGGCTCGGAGTGCCAGCCGCGCTGCACCACACACCAGCTGGAGCAGCATTAACTTGACAATGCTAGCGTCAGTCTGGCGACACTGAGTGAGGCTTCGGTGCAATCATATTCACCACGCATGCCAGCTGCAAATCAAAGTATCCTGTCTCCCCGCCATCCAGCACCGTCAGCCGAGCCGGCGCCGCGGCAGCCCCACCCCAAAGCGACAGCAGGGCCGCCAAGCTAGGGAAGCTGCCACCGACTTGACCACTGTTGTTCTCAAGCTCTGCTGTGCAAGCACCGCCACTGCCGTCGCTGCAATCGCCACCAAGGCCTGGCGTGCTGGCTGCCTCGGTTTGAATGACAACGTCAAACTGCGGTAGCCCGGGCTTACGCCTTGAGAACACCGCACTGGGGCTGTACGCAACAAACGCGACACAAGCCTCCGCCTCTGCCCCTGCCCCTGCTGCACCGGCACCAGCTCCTGTACCTGCTGGCATTCCCGCTCCCGGTGGCAGCTTGGACAAAACGCCGTCTTCTGCTGATGCGAGGCTGCTGGTGCGAGGCAGCGGGCGCAGCCGCGGGAACTGCTGCCTGAGAGCCGCTCCCAGGTCTTGAGCGACTGCATGGCGGGGTGCTGCATCTAAAACCTCAACCGCGCCTGCCAGCCAACTTGCGACCCGTGGCCACCAGGCCCGGGCAGGCTGTGGTAGCAAGGGCGGCGACGAGGAAGCAGCTTCCTGGGGCGGGCCCTCCCGGCTGCGCCGCCGCCTGCGTCCTCGGTCGCCCGCGGCGGAGGTGGCCGCGACTGGTGGCGCGGGCAGCCCATCGGCACCCCGCCAGGCGTGGGTGGCGCCCCAAACCGCAGAAGGGTGCTCTCCTTCTTCCAGATACCAGCGGGCCGGGTGCCTGCATATCCATGCCAGTGGCAGCAGCGGGGGGTGACAGGTTTGGTAAAGACAAGGAGACAGCACAAAGGCGCCGGCCCAACAGGCTGCTTGTCAACTGTGGAGCACCAACTGGGTTGCGCCGAGGTGCTGCGCAGGGCTGTGCATAAAGCACGATGGGGAGGTGACAAAAAGCGGAACAGCTGCATGCCGCCCACCAGCAGGCTAGGGGCCCATTGCTGCCACGTATTCACCTGCGCACGATGAATCCCAGGCGTGCGAGGCCGCTGTAGAGCAGGTACCGCTCGAGCGGCACCCCAAATGCTGCCTACAGGATGTGATGTTGAGGGGACAGGTGGGGCAGCAGTATTGAGCTGGCACAGGATATTTTTTGCTTGAACACCGGGCGCGGCAAGCATGGCGAGTTATTTTCTGCGTGTGCAACAGTCCTGGCCAAGTCCTGCTGTGAAGCTCTGGACTTTGGCTGCTGGACCATTGGGCGACGGGCAGTGCTGCTGGGCGCCGGCTGCCCTCCCAGCGGCAGCTTGTGCATCCCCTGAGACCGTACCCTGCGTGCTTTGATCTACTGCCATACCCAAGGGCCCCGGCATGATGCTGAGGGTGCTGCATGCGCACCATGGCGTGGAGCACCTCCTCAAGGCTCAGCAGCCGCTTGCCCACGCTGCCGGGGCGCCCCGTGGCATCCTCAAAGAGCAGCAGGTTGCCGCGGTCCGCCAGGAAGGCAGCTTCCTCCAGGTGCAGGTAGTGCTCGCCGCCAGACATGAAGCCTGGGGGGCGGGGCGGGGGCAGTGAGGTTCAAGGACGAGCGAGCTTGCTCGTGCGTTGCATTCAAGCGGGGAGGCGGCCATACACACACGCATAGTGTAGCCGCGGGTTTCTGAAATGAAGGACAAAGTTGAGATTCAAAACTGCCTTTCTGGGGTTGCTGCTGTCCTGCATACCCACGAGAGACCTTACAAAGGGGGTATACACAGCTCCAGCCTCGAGCGAACTAGGGCATGGGACAGCAGCCATGCGCACCCATTGAGTCGATCCGCACCGCAGCGCTGCTCCTGACAGCCACACGGAAGGCGCCCATGTCTGGCTGCCATATCGCGGCCGCCAGCCCCGCCCTGTTCGCCATGTGGAAACGTGGCCAAGGTGTTGCTTGTCGACGGTGGAGTCGAGTGGGGCGAGGCACGTGCCCACAACCAGCACGGCCTGTGCGCAGCGCCCTGTCAGCTTCAACCCATGGACAAGCATATGGTACTTGATGGCAGCCCTCACCCGCCGCGTCGGGCGGACCACGCGCTGCGCCGCTCCTCCAGCAGTTGTTTGTGGTCTGCCGCACCTCCAGGCCGCAGTGCGGATGTGCTGGCCCCGCCGATGGCCGTGCCGTGCGGCCGGGTGGCTGCGCTCCTGTACTCCATGATACCGCTTGTTGTTTCTACTATCGCGACATACGTGATGCCTTCAGGAAGGACCCACGGTCACCCGCGCGGTCTGATCACAAGATCAGAGTGCCACGGTTGACGGTCGCTTTCGCTCATTGGAGGCGCCGTCTGTTTGTTGTAATCTCACGGGGCCACTGGCACACACCGCTTCTCTTTCCAGTTTCAAGCACACCCCCCTCGCGTCACCTGTCCCCTGTGTTTAGAATTCCGTGTACACGTACTGTATACAGCACACTGAATGTAGTTTACGCCTCAGAGTAGCGGACCCCCGTACGCTGTGTGGTTGGCTCGTGGCGCCCCGCCGTGCGCACACGGGGCAATGACCCTCCCCGACCGGGTCGCCGCTGCGTCGGCCTGTTTGGATGAGCCGGCACTCTTATGCGTCGCTGAAGACGCTGGATCCTGCAGCTACTCGCAGCCGCACCCCGATCCCACGGCGAGCGCGCTCCGCGACTTGTGGGAGCGCGGCCACCTCTGCGACGTCGTGCTCGTCTCGACCGCGGATGGCGCGGCGCTGCGTGCGCATCGGCTCGTGCTGGCCGCAGCATCAGGCTTCTTCCGCGCGCTGTTCACGGTGCGTGCGCGCCTGGCGGGGCGGCGGGCGGCGCAGGTGCAGACAGTCGCGTCTCGCTGATCGGCCGATCCTCAGCTGTGCTGTACGCGATGCTGCAGCAGCGCAGCGAGTGTGCATCCCTGTGTCAAATCCATGGCCGCTTCAATTTCGGGCCGAGCGGCCTTGGTGGTGCAGCACCATTACCAGGGCTAGCTTACTCGTTCCACGCGCTCATCGGCTGCGACGCCTGCACGCGCATGCACACACACACACAAGCAGGGCGCCGGCACAGCCATGCGCGAGGCGCGCCCCAGCTCCTCAGCTGGCAGGGAGCAGCAGCTGGAGCCGCAGCGGTGCGGCCCGGCCCCGCAGCAGCAGCAGACCCAGGAGGCCACCCAGCGTGTGTCACTCCACTATGGCGCTGCGCAATTGGACGCGTTTTTGGAGGCGGTTTACGGTGGGTCAAAAAGTCAGGCCCGTGTTGTCTGGGGAGGGACCACTGTGCGTATCCCAGGCAGTCGACTTGCCCAGGCTGGGATGCGTTCCGCGCCGCCGCTGCCACCACCCCACCAAAGGCGGCGTTGACACAAGGCCTGATGCTGTTTCGGGGGGAGGGGGTGGTAGGGTGGGGGACGCCTGTCAGGACGAAAGGCCGGGCACGCCCGTGCCCCGCGTGAGCAGCTGTGCCACGCACACTCGCGCAAGCAAGCTGTGATCAGCCTCCTGACCCCCACCCTATCCCTCCTCATACCTTTGCAGCGCGGCGCGTGCGCATCACGCCCGGCTCAGTTGGTTGGCTGATGGAGATGGGCGGGTACCTGGAGTGCCCACTCATAACGTCGGCCTGCTGCCAGGTGCGCGGGCCGCGCAGGGCGGCGGCTGCGCGGCGCCCACGCTCACGCCGCAACCCCCACCAGCAACGGGTCCCGCCGCGCCAGTGTTGTTTTCAATCTGTTGGTCAGGGCGGCAGCGGCATGCGTGATCAAGGCCCCAAGACCACACGGCTGCCGCTCTCCCCGCCTGCTGACCTGCCCGGGTCCGCCAACACAAACGCCCGGCACAACTTTGCGCCCTGCACACCCTCTACTGTATGACCAGGCGCCGCCTCCTGCGCACGCTCACTTCGTCGCGCACCCCACCTCCATCCTCGCTCCGCCCCCCTGACGTCTCCTCTCCTCTCCTCTCCTCCCCACTCCCGTCCCTCCCGGCCCCCAGTACCTGCGCTCCGCGCTGGCGCCCCCCAGCTGTGTGGACGTGCTGCTGATGGCCCACCAGTACCACTGCGGCCAGCTGCGGCGCGACGCGGTGCGTTGGCGCGGGCTGTTCGTGTGTTCACCCCTGCGCGCTGCAAACCTGGTCTTGCTCCGCCTCCACATGTCTTCTCAGCAAGAGTTTTGGCAGCGGGTTTGTCATCCATTGTCCTCCTTGCGTGTGTTGTTTCTAAGTCCTGGCTTCCCGTCGCATACAAAGTGCTCATGCAGCTTTTGGCGGGCGGCGGTGTGCCGCTTTCCACGCTCTGCCCGTCCTCACCCCCTGGACCCCTTGAGACTGCCAGCGCTCCCCGCCCTTTTCCCATCCCTCTCCAACCCCTCGACATCCCCCTGCGCCCTGCCGCTCCCTCCAACCACCCAAACCCCGTCCAGCTGTCGTTCCTGTGCGCGCGGCTGCCGAGCCTGCTGCAGTCTGAGTGGCGGCCGTCCCTGGCGAGGCTGCCGCGGGAGCTGCTGGTGGAGCTGCTGGGCAGCGAGGAGCTCGTGGTCGAGTCGGTGGGTCTGCGACCTCACCATGACCCTGTTCATGAGACTATTTCTTGACTTGCGTCAAATTGTGTCTTGGCTTGCGTCAAGTCATTCCTTGGCTTGCGTCTTCATCAACTTGTGTTTGAGCGTGGGGTGGGCGGGTGGCCGCAGCTGGAGTCCGCTCGTGGGAGTATGCGGACAGCGGTCGGCAAGCGGAGTCTATTGGTGGCCTGGCGGCTGGGTGGTTGAGTGGGGTTGGAGGTTGGGCGGTGTTGCAGGCTGCGCGGGCCGGTCCGCCCGCTGGGCAGCTGCCGGTGCCGCCCCGGCTGCCACGCGGGCCACACACGCACTGAAGCGCCTGCCCACGGCGACCGTGCCCGCAAAGAAACTCTCTAGTTGTTCAAAAACCGCCGGAAACCGCCGCCACCCGTCGCACCCAGGAGCTGGATGTGCTCGGCACCGTGGCGGAGTGGGTTGCCGCAGAGGCCGGCCGCGCCGCCCATCTGCAGGAGCTGCTCGGTCTAGTCCAGATTGCCGCGCTGCCGCCAGAGCCGTCGTGCTCGCCCTGCGCCCCCGCGGGCCCCGGCCTGGCGCTGCTGTCGACGAGCCCCGAGGGGCGGAGCGTCGTGGACGCGGTGTACAGGCAGCTGGCGCGCGGGAGCGGCGCCGGCGGAGCTGGCGGGGCCGCGGGTGGCGGCGGGCCGGGCGCGGAGGCGGGCGGGACGGGGCAGGAGGAGGCCGCCGCGGCGCGGGGCAAGGCGGCGGCCGCGGCCGCGGAGCGGGAGGCGCGGGGC
>NW_014009995.1:0-4198 GCF_000611645.1 Monoraphidium neglectum
GCGGCGGTCCGAGCGGCGCTGGCCCGGCCCCACGCGTCGGGCCTGCCGCGGGCGCCCGGCATTCGTTCCAATCGTCACTTTGCGGGCGTTTCCCTTTCGCTATAGCGTTCGGAGCTTGCTTCGGATGCAAACACACACCTGGGGGTGGCAAGGGAGTTGGGGAGTGCCTGTGCCTGCTCTTCACTCGTTGCGGGCAACGCAGGGCACAGCACACGCCCTTGAACTTTGCAGCGCACGGCGGCCGCTGCCGCGGCACTGCATTAGATCCCATCATCAGTCTCGCCGCCCCATCATGACACATCATGACTCTTTGTGATGTCACCTTTTAAACAGCCGCGCCGCGCGGGCTGCTGAGCGGTGCACTGCGCGGCAACGCCGGCGCGCGCGGCCGTCGGAGCGGCGCGCCTCTCGTGACTCTGCGCACCTGCGGTCCTATGCGGCGATGTCTGTCCCGGGCCGAGCTGGCGCACCAGGCGCCGCCGCCCGCCCGGCCTGGTGTGCGTGCACGGACGTGCCTCGCAATTTGCAGAGCGAGGTCCAGAGCGTGGGACCTGCGGGGCGCGCTGCCCGCGTCATCCTTGGGCGTTTGTCCATGAGCCCGGGCCGCGGGCCGCCCAGGCGGGGTGCCTGGCTGCGTTGGGAAAGGACGGGCCCGTCTTCTCTGCTCTAATAACATCACGCAAGGGCCCATGGCGCTTCGGCGCCCGTGTCGACGCTGGGCCGCCCGGGCCCTGCTGCCGCTGCCCTGCAAAGAACACTTACATCAAGGCTGTCCGGCGCCCCTCTCAAGTGGCCGCTTTCTCGCGTTGGTCAACGGCCCACCCCCGGCTCAGCAACCACCACGCTGCGTGACCCCCTATTGCTGCCTTTCGAAATTGCCGGTTGTTCTATTTTGCGCGCGCCGCCTCGCGTCCTCCCAGCAGCGCCTGCCGGCTACGCATTGCGTGCTCTCGCGTGCTTTTCCCACCCCCGTCGCCTGCAAACCGACCTCACAATCCCGTCATTCGCGTCCCCCCTCCCGCGCTCAAAGAACCATCGCCCGCGCGGGCGCTCGCTTGCGTGCGGCACCCCCGGAGTGCTCCTGCCGTCCCCGCCGATTGCTGCCCCCGCCGATTGCCGCCTCCTGAGATTGCTGTCGCATGCGGGTCATCCGGCCGTTCGCCTCTGGAAGCTGGCCCACGTTCCTTGATCATGTCGCGCGTGTGAGCACGCGTGCGTGCGCACACATCCACGCACGCACTCAGACGCACATGCGCACGCACACGCACACGCACAAGCAAGCGGGGGTATCTCCCGCGCTCCTCCTGCCAAAGTTTTGGCAGCAAACCTTCCCGGGCAAGCAGGCCATCCTCGGATTCAAGGATTTTCTCCACTCTCACACTCTCACACACTCACATGAACACTCGCCCGTTACATGATCACACTCTCGATACATAAAACACACACACACACACACATACCTGTGCTTGTGTACAAATTTCGCCCTCCGCTTGGACACACGGCGGGCGTTGCCAAAGGGCTGCCGCTTGCTCGGCCTGGCTGGCGTGTGGGGGCGAGGCTTCAACCTTTTGGATACATGCCGGCCGACATCTTGTGAGTCATGACTCCCCCCTGAACCCTTGTTGGATGCAAAGGGCAGAGCTGCTAGGGCGGCGAGCCGCCACGCCTGCGGGCCCCAAGAGCCCCAGGCGAGCCCCAAGCCAGCCCCGGCCGCCCGGGCTTGATTCGAACGCAATAACCAGCCCCCGCGCGGCGCGCCCGCGGCGCCGTCGGGGCGTCGGCACGCCTCGCGCGCGCCCCGCGGCGCGCCGCGCGGCTTTCCTATCTGGCACCGGCGCGGCCGCGACCGGCGCCGCCCATCACGCCGCCCATCCCACCCCACAGACCCCCTCCGCTGCGGCTTGCACTGCTGCTCGAATTTCGCATTCCTGACCAGAAGTTCCGTTTGTTTCGCGCGCCTGCGGGCGCCAAGCCTGCCCCCCAGCGGCGGGCCCGCTTGCTGCGGTGGCAGGAAAGAAGGGGCGGGTGCTTCCAGCTAACGTGCGTCAAGAAAGCGGGGGACCCGAAATAGAGGGTTGTGGGGTGCAAGAAGACGGGGGTTTATTTGCGCGTTTCAAAAGCGCCACCATTGGGACTGCAACGCGGTATGGGTGCGTTGCGCCGATCCAACCGGCGCTTGTACGAGTGATCCATGAATTATCTGTCTGGCGTTCACACAAGTGACATATGAGTAATTTGTTTAGCGCTTGTACGAGTATCTCATGAGTAATATGTCTGGTGCTTATAGGAGTAACCTCTGAGCAACCTGTCTGGCGCTCATGCGAGTAATCTATTAATAATCTGTCTGGCGCTTGCGCGATGAGTTGTCAGTTAGCACCTGAGCTGCAGGCGGCGGGCTGGAGGGAGGGAACCGCAGCACTGGCCTCATCCATCCACGCACCCCCGCCAGGCTCACTCCTCGACCGGCCCCCTTAGGGGGCCCGTCGAGGAGGGCGCGGCGCTCTCAAGGCCCGATCAGCGGCGGAGGCGGGAGGTGCGCCTCCAACCGTTCAAGGCGGCGCGACCGCGGCCTCGCAGCGCGGGCGCGGCTCCGCTCCCGAGCGACTGGCAGGATGGGCCTGCAGCCCGGCCCCGGCCGGGCACCGCAGCCCGACCCTGGCGCCCGCTGCTGCTGACTCAGCGGGCTAGCCCTGGGTGCCGGCTGGCCGGTTGCTCCGCTGCCTCAATCCCTACGCACGCCCCGCCCCGCCCCGCTGCGCCGCGCCGCGTGGCCAAGGTGGGCGCAGTAGGCCGGAGGCGCAGCGGTGTTGCCCGGCGCGATCCTGGTATGCTGGACGCGCGGATGCAAGCAAGCACCACGCGCACACATACATACACATGCACGTGCGCGCGCACACACACACACACACATACACACACACACATGCGCGCGCGTGCACACACACACACACGCTCGTCTATGATGCGCCAACACAGCAGGCGGGCCCTTGTGCACACCCCTGCAGCCCTGCCCTGACACGATCCAGCAAGGACAGCCTCGCGCAACGCTTGGTTACAAAACGCGGCGCGTCGCGAATCACAGCGGCACAAGGATCAGGACGCGCGGTGCGGGCATGATTATGAAGGGGCGTGGGCGGGGGAGGGGGCTGGGGTGCAGTGAGGGTTCCAGAAAGGCGGTCGCTAGGGGCAGGCGGCACGGAATCACAACTGTGGTGCTGTTGACATGCTCGCGCCCGCAAAGCTGGCGAGGATCAGAGCACCCCGCCCGCGGCCGCGCGGCGCGCGGGGATGGCAGCGCAGCGCACGCGCTGGCGGGCTGGGGTGTAAGGCATGGGACCCCTCCTTGGCGCCTGCGGTCAAGGAGTGGCCCGGCGGCCGCTGATATGTACGATGCATGGAGGGTCGGGCCAGGCGGGGAGGAGAACGGGGGCCTGGCACAGCGCCTCCGCACCGCCCCCTGTTTGTGAGCCCCCAGACGACCCACCCAAACCCGGCCGCCCGCCCCCGCCCCCTTCCTCCGCTGCGGGCGGCGCCTCGCCCCCTCTCGGGCCGCATGGCGCGCCCGCCGCGCGGCCGCCGCCTCCGCTCCGCTCGTTCGAATCCGTCCTAAGATCATCCTTGGAAAAATCAACCTCGGCCTCCGCCTCAGAACCGCTCCCCCCAGTGGACGAACCAGTTGCCCGTCCCCGCGTTGCAGTCGCGCGCGTACTCGAAGCGGCACGCGCCGAGCGCCTTGAGCCCCACGCCGTAGCTGGCGCCGCGGCCGGCCTTGCGGTAGTACTCTGTGGGGCTGCCCTGGAGGGAGCGGCCGCTGCCCAGGTCGGTGCCATACTCCGCGAATGCGTAGACGGTGCCCGGCAGCTTCCGGCTGCCGGGGCGGAGGTGTGTGTGTGTGTGTGTATGTGTGTGTGTGTGAGTGTGTGTGTGTGTGTGTGTGTTGTGTGTGGCCCGTGCGCCCGGCCGCGCGGCCGGCTGCCCTGCTGGCTGTGGGTGGCGGCGCTGAGGCCCGACTCGAGCGCGGCAAACACCCCTGCCTAAACACACACACACACACACACACACAGTCGCACACACTCAAGTGCGCACACACACATCCACGCGCACACGCACACACAACACACACACACACACACACAGACAGTGGCGCGCACACGCATGCACGATCGACCGCCGACACGTGCTGTGCACACCCTCCCAC
>NW_014009995.1:4524-6277 GCF_000611645.1 Monoraphidium neglectum
GCCTGCAGGCGCCCAGCTCCCCCGGGCTGTAGCCGCGCACGCTGTAGGGCCCCCCCAGCGCAAAGTAGTCGTACGACGCCATGTCGCCTGGGGATTGGGCAAACGGTAAATCGACGGAAACTCTCGATTGCCGGTTCATGCAATGCGCATTGCTCGGGCCGTGCGAAAGCTGGGCGGGCGGGCGGGCGGCGTCGTCACACAGCTGGGGCAGGTGAGCCGTGTCCCAAAAGATGAGCGTGGGTTGGAGAGACGCCAGAGACGCCCCCGCCATCAGCGGAGCCCCGAAGCGCGGGCGGCGATCGCAGCCCCCGCCCGCCCGCGACGGGGCCACGGCTGCGGCCCCCGCACCTATGCAGTTGCCGGCGCGCGCGTGCAGCACGAGCGTGTTGGGCGCCTTGCGCCTGAGCCAGACATCATCATCAGTCAGCGGCCCCAGGCCGGGAAGCTGCACGAACTTGGTGAAGGCGGCGGTGACGCGGTTGTAGAGGCCGCCGCCGAAGCCGAGGGCGCGGCCGCCTGGCAGGGGAAGCTTCAGGTTCAGGCCCTGGTCGACCTGGGGGGGGATGTGTGTGTGTGTGTGTGACGTGATGTGTGTCTTGGATTTATTGTTTGGAGCTTTTCGAGCGTCAAGGGTTTTGGGAGTTGCAAGGGGTTGGGAGTTTTCGAGACACAGGATGCAGGGGTGTGGGGTGCGCTCTTGGTGCGGTGTGTTAGGGTGTCCTAGGCACTTGGGTTCAGGTGCGCGTGATTTGAGGTCTAGGGATTGTCAGGGGTGCCCAGAAAGGTCACCCCAGGGTAGGTTGTTACCGCCACGGTGTTCACCAGGAATAGTCCAACCCTCCCCACCCACCCACACCCCCACACGCGCACATGTGTACACACACACACACACACGCATACAAACACGAAGGCAAAGAGAGGTCACAAGACAGCACCCCACACTGCGGGGGGTGGCAGCACCACGCGCCCCACCTGCAGCAGAAGCCTGCGGCCTAGCTGGTTCCCGTTGACGAACTGGACGTTATCCATCGCCGCAAAGCCCTGGTAGGACAGGCTCACGTCGCGGCCCGTGCCGGACAGCGTGGTGGGGGGCCCGTTGTCGGCGTAGTACCCGCGAGCCACCTTGGTGCCCTGCGGTTGGCGGTTGTCGGTTGACGGTTGTCGGTTGTCAGCTTGCGGTTGTTGCGGGCCGCCGCACAACGTGGGCACAATCTCATTGCGACCGGGCCCGGAAGTATAACGCCTGAGCCGCCACAAACCGTCTCACAAACACAACCCAGGCGCACACGCTCACCAAGCCCCGCTCCCCCCACACACCCAGGGCCCAGCCCACGCACCCTGCCCCCACAGCTTCCTGTTTCCCCAGGCTCCAGTCTCCCACCCGCCAAGGCTGCCTTCCACCCCCCACACACACACCCATACCCATACCCATACCCATTCCCACAGCCCACACACACACACACACACCCCATTACCCCCCCTCCCAGACACACACATTCTCTCCCCCCCACTCACACACACACACACACACGCACACACCCTCTCCCACACACCCTCAAACACCCCCAAGTGAACCCACCTTGCTGACGGGCTGCCCGTTCTCGTCCACCGTCTGGATCTGCTGCAGCAGCAGCGCGTGCTCGACCTTGTTATCCTGGCCCCCCACGTGGCTCGTCCACCCCTTGGCGCCAAACCGGTCAACAAACACAGGCGGCACGTCGGGCTCCGCGCCGGGCGTGAAGATGGGCGACAT
>NW_014009994.1:0-540 GCF_000611645.1 Monoraphidium neglectum
CCCCCGCCGCGCCCGCGGCGGCCTTCGCCGCCGCCCGCAGCTCCGGCCCGCCGCCGGCCGCGGCGGCGGCCGCCACCTCGGCCGTCGCGGCCGCCGCGTCGGCGGCGGCGGACTGCGCGCGCTTGACCTCGACCGACGCCGCCTTGAACGCGGACTCTTGGGCGTCCGCAGCCGCGAGCACCCCTGCCGCGGTCTCGCCCAGCGCGGCGGCCGCAGCAGCGCCCTTCTTGGTAGCCGATATCTGCTTCAAAGTCGCGCTCCAGCCGCGATTCTTCGTCGCGGCCGCCTTCAGGGTGTCTGCCGCCGCCGCGGCCGCCGCGGCCGCGCGCTTGAGGTCACCAAACTCCCCAGAGTCGGCCGACTCCATCGCCTTGCCCAGCGAGACGGCGGCCGACGCGGCGGAGTTTACCGCGCCCTGCAGCGCCGCATTCCCGCCGGCCGCCGCGGCGTTGACCGCATCGAACAGCGCGGGGCCCGCGGGCACGTCGGGGCCGAGCGCCCGCCGCAGGAGGTCCATCGGCGACGGCGGGCCCTCCGGGG
>NW_014009994.1:984-6388 GCF_000611645.1 Monoraphidium neglectum
CCGCCGCAGGAGGTCCATCGGCGACGGCGGGCCCTCCGGGGCGACGCCGGCGGCGCTGCTGTTCGCGCCGTTGCCGTTGCCGTTGCCGTTTGTGGCGGGCGGGGCGCGGGAGGGGGTGGGGGCGGTGAGGCCGACAGGCGTGCGGCCGCGGGAGCGGGAGCCGCCTGCCTTGGCCGCCTCTGAGATCGCGGCCTTGATGTCCTGTGGGCGGGCAGGGGTTGGGTCGTGAGGGAATCGTCCCTTTGGTGTTGCTGTCAACAAGCGGGCTCGAAGTCCAAGCCGCGTTTGCGTGAATGGTTGGGCGCAAGGGGGTCACCTTGCTGTACAGCCAGGATAGGGTGGTAACAGCCAGAGTCACACGAGACCAGTCAAACGGTATCGATGCTGAGCTTCGCCATGAGCGAAAACGTCGCCCTGACTCCCAGCCTGCCCTGTTGCAAGCGCACCTCAGCATGGGCCCCGTTGCTGGACACCGCTGCCGCCCACGGCTCCGCCACAAGCGGCAGCGCGCCGCCGGCCGCCGCCGCCTCCCCGTCAGCGCTCTCCTCGTCGAACGACGCCTTGACGGACTCCGCCGCGCGCGCCACCTGCTCCGCCGCGCGCTCGACAGCCTCCGCAAGCGCCGCGGCCTCGTCGGCCGCCGGCGGCGCGGCGTCGGCCGTCGCCGCGTCGGCAGTTGCAGCCGCAGCGGGCGCGGCGGGGCCGCCGCCGCGCTTGGAGGCGGCAAAGAGGACAACGCCGAGGAGCGATGCCGCCAGCAGTCCGGCGCGGGCCTCGCGGCGTGCGAGGAGGCCGCCAGGGCCGGGCTGGGCGGCCGAGGCTGACGCCAGCGGCGCTGCAGCAGCCGCGCTGGGGACCGGGGCGGCCTGCTCGTAGACCGTTACCTCCGGGGTTGCCTGGGCTTGGGCCTGTTGGGTACAAATGTGAGGCGCAGGAGTGGCATGCGTGTTCAAGGATAGGACGCCAACTGCCGACGAGGCTTTGGGGGTGGAGGAGGGCAGAACGTTTGATCCGGTGCAGTGGAGGAGGCTGATGTGTGCACACGCTGCCTGGCCCCAGGTCTCCAGGCGCCAACGCGTCGTGCGGGCTCATGCACCGCGGGCTCGTGCACCCGTTGCGCATGCACACCTTGACGTCAGCCGGGACGCCGGTCGCATGGGCCGGGCTGCTGCAGCTGGCGGCGGCGATCAGCAGGAAAGGCGCAACCAAGGCGGCCTGCACAGCGCGTGGGCGGCGGCGGAAGGCATACACGCGACTGTCAGTCATACATGCGACCAGGGTGAGGTGGCAAGCAGCGGTCGCCGCGCCCTGCAGAGGAAACTAGAACTTGGGTCGTCCAGGCGCCCCCTCCCTCACCCCACTGGCAGTCCTTGCTCTGGCTCAGGATGCGCCACAGGCACCGCATGGGGCTCTGAGTGTTGGTGCTGTCATGCCGTTCAAGCTACAAAGCCTTGCGCGCGCAATGCACGCTGCTAGACGGATGGCGCACCTTGGCTGCGCTCTCAAACGCGGCGCTGTTGGCACCAGCACCGGTGTCCGCGCTCGGGGCAGCCTGTGGGCCAAGGGCGGTTCAGACGACCTGATTATAAGCATACACACTCGCGTCATAGCGCGGATCTCTGCACGAGCGCTCCGTAGGACACAGAGCCGGGAACCACCCACACCCTCACTCACCCGGCGGACCCCGCTCAAGAGGCCGTGCGGGACACCATGCCTGGCACTTGGCGAGGCTCCATTGACGATGCGCCTACTTGTGGCCCTGACTGGCCGCTGCGCGAGCCCAATCTGCATTTTCGCGCGTCGCAGCTCGATAATAGGCGTGGATGATACACTTGGAGAAAGATATTCCAAGAAGTCCAACGCTGTTCGCTGTATCAGGGTGATGGCGTGCAGGGTGCAGGCCAGCAGGGCGACCTCGGGACCCTCTCACCCAGGGCGTGCGCAACGCGACAGCTGAGGGGCAAGCACAGGACGCACGGGTAGGACAGAAGCGAGGAATATAGTCAAAAAGCCTCCGGCCATGTTGGCATCAGCAGGTGCTGGCACGCTTGTTGGGTTGCCCTCGTTATGAGGTTCCCACAGTTGACCGGGTTGACTTCAAAGCCGTGTGCACCGTGTCTGGCTGCCACGGCGCCCAGATGGACAACACGCACGTTGCAGATGATGGTTGTTTTCGGGCCATTTTCTACTGCCTGCCCAACGTCCCAACCCAGATCTAAGTACAGTATCCAAGAAGCGTATTCGCATTTTCATGCCTGCACACCGTTTGCGACAGGCGGTGTTGGCAACCCCCGCACAACAAGTCCGAGCCACATCAACTGTAGTAGGTTGTATCAGACCGACAACACAATCATGGGCCCTTGGCTGCTCGTGAGGCTCAGTAGCGGAGTGCCGCACAGCGACGGAGCACCTGTGCCTTTCACAGCGCAGGTCAGCACCCTTGCTGAACGCACCAATGCTCATTGGACTGACAACCAAGATGTATGCAAATCGCGAAAGGCTGCCAGTGCGGGCGTGTGCAAACCCAGCAAGTCAACAGGTTGGAACAAGGATCGACCAACGGTACAGGTTGGTCAACGGCTTTGCAACGGACTCGCGGTGCTGCGACAAGCACCTTCCAATTGCCGAGTGCGAGCACTGGGGCTCTTTCTGATATAATACATGCGCAATTTGTGACGTAAGGCTCGAGTCACCCGCGCCGGAGCTGGCCAGCGGCTTGTCTCCGTTTCTGCACGCGAAGGAGCCCAGGAGTCGTGCATGTAGATCGATAGGCGCTCATTCAGCCTGATAACGCCCTCCTTGATCAAAAGCTTTGGGCTCAACCACCCGAAGCAAACAACATGGGATCAAGCACACCGACCGGCCTATCTAGGCGGGCAAAGGGCAGCTCAGCTTTGATTGATCCCGAGCGCAGCCCCCGCAAGGGCCTGCTGGAGGGCGAGCGAGAGGAGGCTGGGATCCATTGCGGGTGCAGCGGCGCCGCAGACGACCATGACAGCGAGAAGGGGTGGGTTGGCCGTAGGTGCTTCTTGTTCCCACAGACGCATGTGGATGCACTGCAAGAGCAGCGCATTGTGCAGCTGTGGCGCTGGTGGGCCCCGAGCTGTTCACGCAGGCGTGGAGGTGGAGGGCACACCCGACCACTTGCCTGAGCCCTGCGCTGCGCTCGCAGGCCATTGACGGCGGACCTTCTGCCAAACTGGACCGATCAGATCACCCTGCGCGCCGTGATCGTGGGGGCGGGCCTAGGTGCGCGACCCCCTTTGCGCGACTGCCCCTGTGAAGTGTGCAGGCGAGGCTGGCAACTGCGACTGTGTGGCATCCGCCACAGGCGCACAGCTGCGTTGGGCCATGCCCGCGACGCTGGATTCACAGCTCACGCGGATGATGCGAGGTTCCATGGCCCAGGCTTCGAGTGCTGAACAGAGGCTCGCACGTGCTGCGATCCACCTGCAGGGCTGCTGTTCTGCATCATTACAATGCGGCTGGCCCTCGGCAGCGCGGGCATCGTGCCCAGGTGGGCCGCGGGGACACGACCAACCAACCAGAGCGCAGCGGTGGAGCAGGCGGCCGAGGGCCGGCCCTGGCAGCTTCACTGCGGCAGCCCGCGCTCTCTTTGCGCGCCCTGCCGCACGCTACGCACGCCGCTGGCGACAAGACCTGTGCATCCCCCGCCCGCTTGTTACGCCCGCGGGGCGCCGTCCTGTGCCGTCCGCGCGCCGCTATCCCCGCAGCCTGAACGTGCCTGGCGGCCTGCTGTCTTTTGTGGTGCTCAAGGGGTCCACCGCGGCCGGTAACAGGCTGGGCTTTAAGAAAGGCCTGTTCGCGCCGTTTGGCGTACAGGTGCGTCTGCAGCAGCGGCGAAGCCAAAGCAGTGGCAGCCATTGCCCCAAAGGCGTGGCCCAAGGCGCAGCACTCGATCAGCGTTGAGGCTGGGATGTAAAGTGGAGGGGGCGAGTAAGCAGACGTGGATGCGAATGGGTACACGCGGCAGTGCAGGGGTGAGGTCGGAGGCCTGTGTGCTGCCAGCACCTCGCAACAGCTCACGCACCCATGCGCCCCCCTCCGCCAAAACGCATGCAATGCGCACGCACGCTTCCGAACACTTGCGCACAACTCTAGGAGAACACCGTCGTCCAGACGTTCATCAGCGCCTGCTACTCCATTGCCTTCACTGGCGGATTTGGGACGTGAGCACGCCTCCCGCCTTGCCACCACGCTCCCAAGCGCCCATGCGCCGCGGGCTGCTTTTTGTTCGCAGCTACATCCACGCGCGGCAGGCACAGAGATGAAGCACTCATCTGAGTCAACGCGGCGCTGCTTTTGCTTCTGTTCTCGTGCATCCTCTTAAAACTGTGCTCTGATTGTGTCGTGCACCGTGCCGAATCCTGCACCCACGGCGTGCAGACCCCAACCCCTCCCCCCAAACCCCCCCAAAACCGCGGATGACTGCACCGCAACAAACCATTGGAACGGCTTAGCTACCTGACAGCAATGTCCTACCAAGCATACCTCAACACTGGAGGGGTGCCCAAGGGCAAGCCAGGCTTCCAGGCTGGTGCGCGCGGCCATTAGTCACCCGCGCCGCGCCGCCTTGTGTTCTAGCAGCACAGGAAGGGGGCCTGCGGCTGCCACGATCTAGCACAGATATGGCCAGCCTCAAAAGTAGCCGCATCAACCTTATCGATGCTGCACAACCTGCAACAAAACCCACCCGTTGCTCCTGCTGACCGCCTCGCCGCCTCCCCTTTTTAATTCATACAAACAGACGTGATCTTCGAGCCCGAGTTGTCCCGCATCATCCCGTACCTGCTTTTAGTCAGCGTCATCGGGATCTTCACGCTGACCTCACTCAGGAAGCTCATGATCCTGGACTGGAAGGTGTGCAAGGGAGGGATAAGGGGGGGGGGGTGCTGGACGCAGACTGCCTAACAACACCGATCAACCAGTCGTCTGGATGACATTCTTGTCCGCTCTGGAAGGCATGCACGCAGGCGTCGCGGCCGGGTGGCGCCCCCTTGCGTGGCGGCCCGCGCCCAAAGTGAGCGCACACGCTTCACTTGTGTGCGCCTGCTGCCACCCGCCCCGCAGCTGCCGTTCCCCTCTGGTACGGCCACGGGCATCATGCTCAACTCATTCCACTCAAAGGTAGGGGTTGAGCTGTTGGTAAGCGTGTATGCACCTCATCGTGTGTGTGTGTGTGTGTGTGTGTGTGTGTGTGTGTGTGTGCGCGTGTGCGTATGCGCGTGCGTGCATGCGCATGTGTGTCTGTGCACGCGTGCACGCGCCCGTGCATATCGCCGTGTGTGCGCCAATTGGGGTACCCCGAAAACCTCTTGCGCGCCTCCTTGCACCCTCTGCCTCGCCCCTGGCCAACCCCTCCTGCCTTCAATCATCTCAACCC
>NW_014009993.1:0-5929 GCF_000611645.1 Monoraphidium neglectum
GGGCCGAGCGGCGAGGCCGGCGGCGGCGTGGCGGTCTGGGTGGCGCGGGCGGAGGTCGGCGCCGGGTCGCAGGCGTCGGCGCCGGATGCGACGGAGCGGGCGTCATCCTGCGCGGCGGCTGACGCGCCGAGGATGCCCGACAGCCCATGAGTCATCTGGGAGCAGTGAGTCGCCAGCGACTCCCGCAGCTGCTGCTGCAGCAGCCGCTCGCGCTCGAGCCGCAGCTGCCGCCGCCGCTCGCGCGCGGCGGCGGCGGCGGGGTCGGAACCCGGAGAGGGGGAGGCAGGCGCCGAGGCGAGCGCCGAGGAGGGGCGGCTGAGGCTGTCCGCGAGCAGCTGGGTCAGGCCGGCGGTGAGCTGCTGCGAGTGCGCCGCCAGGGATGCGTGGAGCTGGGCGCGGAGCTCGGATATTGTCCGCTCATTGGTAGCTATGTTCCTGTGGAGCGACGTCACCCGCTGCCGCGCCGGCCCGAGAAGCTCCCCCGCCGCGAGTTGCGACGGCCCCATAGGCGACGGCCCTGGCGATCCGGGCACGGCGGCGGCTGCGGCGGCCGCCACGGCGGGCGAGAGCGGGGACCGCGGGAGAAAGGCGGGGGCGGCGGCGCCGGGCGCGGCCGCGTCGGTTGGGTCTCCGCCGATCGCCTCCATTATGGTCCTCGCCACCATTCGCATCATCGAGGGAGGCTCTGAGGCCCCAGCTGCCAAGCGCTGGTGGGGGGAGGGGCGGCGGGCGTTTGAGAGGAGCTTTTGTTGGCCCGCGGGGCGCGCTGTTGGTTGGAGGGCGGACGGGGTAATGAGGGCGATGCCATGACCCTGGGACATGTGTGTGATCGTCGGATCAGCTGCCTTGCTGCCGCGTACCCACACACGGGCACACAGCAGCCCGTCCTGACGAGCAGCGTCCTGCTGGCCTCTGCAGTCCTGCGCCGCTGCTGCGGCCCGCCTGGGCGCGGCGCAGGACTGTTGCTGCTGCTGCATCGGCCGCAGCCTGCTGCTGCTGCATCGGCTGCAGTGCACGCGCTGCGTTGCTGCCGGCTGAAATATTCGCGATCGCCTCACCGTGGATAAGACGGATAGCTCATGCGCGCTGTGCCTGCTACATCAGCCTGTAAGAAACTGTCGCTTTGACCTGCTACCTGGGCAACGCTGCCTTACGCCACAGGAGTTCTCTGATATAGTGGCATGCTTTTCATGCGTGAGGCGGACGCACGCAAGCCCCAGGCAGCGGATATCTTTTTGCGGTGCCGGGAGGTGATCGGGCATTCGTGGGAACGGCAAGGAATCATATAACTATAAGCACATATGTATATGTAAATACCACTCAGTTTGAAGTTCTAAGCCCATAGAAGTCTGAAATTCTCGTGGCGTGCTGTGTCGTACTGCATAATACATTTTAGACGGCGTGAGAGGAGGCAGTATGCCACCAAAGAAGGCAAAGGCGCTGCCTCCCAAGCCAGAGAACCTCTCGCAAGAGCAGGCAAGCACGACGCACAGAACGCATACCTGGCCTTGCGTGCTGCACGCGCGCGCGATGCGCCCAAGCTATCCCCACCCTCAAAGCTTGCGTGCGGAATAGTGCCCCATTTTCAACATAACACTCGGTCGTCATCGCGACCGCTTCCCCCGCAACCCCGGCGCCTCTCCCGCAGTGGGAGTTGGCGAACAATGTCGGGGGGCTGGTGGAGCTGCTGGCGTCCCCCACAGCCAAAGACGCCCCGGCCACCAAGGCGCAGGCCGCCCTCTGGCTCTTGTCTTACGTCAACGCTGGCGAGGCGCGCCGAGACGAGGCCTTCAAGGCCGGCGCCGTCGACGCCTGCGCGCGCGCCGCCGCCGGCGCCGACGAGCCCGCGGCTGCCGCGGCGCTGTCGCTGCTCGCGGCGTTCGCGCGGGGGCCGCCGCAGCACAGGGAGGCGGTGGCGGGCGCGCGGCCGGCGCCGCTGGCGACGCTGCACGGCGCGCTGGCAGGCGGGGGCAGCAGCTGCGCGGCGGCCGCCGCGGGTGCGCCGCGCGGGGTTCAGCTGGGATGCAACCCTGTCCCACATGTTCACAAGCAAAGCGGAGCGAGCAGCCACGAAATGAAAGCCCGTGCTCCTCCCCTTTCGGCAGCACGGAAACAGAGCCCGTTCAATGCTGCTCTTGCGACCGCAGATCTTCTCCTGGCCCTCGCTGAGGCGCCTGAAACGCGGCCGCGCGTGCACCGCGCCGCGCTGTCATGGGACCTGCAGCCCCTGCTGGCTGCCCTCGACATAACCCAGAAGCTGCCCTTGATGGGCGGCCGCGCGGCTGCGGCAAGCTCGGCCGCGGCGATCGACCTGCTGGCCGCCGGCCCTGCGGCGCCCGCCAGCGGCGAGGCCGGCGGCGGCGGCGAGGCGAGCCCGGCGGACGCGGCGGCGGCGGAGGCGCTCCAGCGGGCGCTGGTGGCGGCGGGCGGGCTCGCCGCCTTGGTCCAGGTGCGACGCCTCGCAGGCGGGGCGGCGCGCGCCCACCAGCAGCCAGTTGTGAGTTCCCAAGGCGCGTGACCGGCCCCACCGGCAGGAAGGAAGGGATCTCATGTCCTATGTGATCATAAATGACCCGTCAGTGACCCAGATTGCACACACCCATACCCTGCTGATACCCATGGATTTGCCGCCTAGGTGACTCGGCACCGCGGCGCCAGCGGGCGCGCCAGGTCGTCTGCCCTCTCCGCGCTGCACCGCCTCGCCGCGTCCCTGGGCGCGGACCCCGCGTTCAAAGAGGCCCTCGTGTCAGCCGGCGCGCTGCCCGCGCTTGCCGACGCGCTGCGGTGCGAGGGGCTGCCGCTGGCGGCGCGCGCCCACGCGGCCGGCTGCCTGCACGCGTGGATGGCGCCGCCGACCCCGCAGCAGCGGCAGGGCGGCGGCAGGCAGCTCGGGGCGACGACGGGCAAGCAGCCGCGCGCGAGCACGTCCGGCGGGGCCTCCCCCAAGCGGCCGCTGTCGGCGGCGGGCGCGGGCGCAGCCCCGTCCGCGGGCGGCGCAATGGGCGGCCCCGACGGCGGCGGCGGGGGCTCGCGGCCGGAGAGCGGCGCGGGCGACCCCGGCAAGCCGGGGGTCGTCGCAGCCGGCGCGGGCGCGGGCCAGCAGGCTTCCGGGCCGCAGGCCGCGCGGCAGACGGCGGTGCGCGGCCTGCAGCCGAATGGCGCAGACGCTGGGGACGCCGGCGGCGCGCTTGCGGCGATCGAGCGCGCGGCTGCTGAGTGGGGAGACGAACCAAAGCGTGCGGTCTTGGAGCGGGCGCAAGCCGTGGCGCAGGTGCGCGGTGATCCTGTGCGGTGTTCATAACGGGAGGCTGAAACGCAGGCTGACTGGGCGTCCTGCTGGGCCTTGAAGTGCGGCCGCGATCTACACTCGCAAGATCGGAGCGGCACACGGCGCCCATCGCTGGGGCGTGATGATGACGATGGCAAAGTGGACGCAAAGGATGCGCAAATCGACGCCAGCCTGATGCTCCCTCAATCCTGGGAGACCCACAGCATTGAAGGCGTCCCCCCCCCCACCTTGCTGCCTGCTTCGCATACCTCCCCCTCTCCTTGCACGCAGCTCAGCGCCATCCCCGCGCTGCTGCGCATGTGCACGGGCCCGGGCGGCCCGCCCCCGGGCATGGAGCGCCTGCCGCCCTGGGGCGACCCCCCGGCTGCCGCTTGCGACGCCGGCTTCGGCGCCGCTCTTCGCCAGGACGGCGGCGCCGACGGCGCGCCCGCCGCGGCACTGGGGCTGGTGAGGGAGGGCAGCGAGGAGGGGGCTGATGCAGAGGGCGGCATTGACGAAAACGGCGCGGACGAGGCGCGCGGGTCGAGCGCGGGCCGGCAGCGGCCCGGCGGCCCCGCGTCCGCGGGCGCGCTGGGCGGGGGTGCGGGCCGGAAGGGCAGGGGCGGCAAGGCGGCGGGGCTGGAGGAGGGACAGGCGGAGGCGATGCTTGCGGCGGTGGAGGTGCTGGGGCTGCTGGCCTTAGATGACGGGCAGCATGCAGCTCTGCTTGCCGCGGGCGCGCCGCGCGCCCTGGCGTACCTGTGCGGGCCGGGCGCGGGCGCCGCGCCGGCGGCGGCGCGGTGGGGGGCGCGGCAGGTGATGCTCATGCTCGCGGTGCCGCCGCCGGCCCAGCAGCAGCAGCAGCAGCAGCAGCAGCAGCAGCAGCAGCAGCAGCAGCAGCAGCAGCAGCAGCAGCAGCAGCAGCAGCAGCAGCAGCAGCAGCAGCAGCAGCAGCAGCGGTCAGCTCCTGGGTCTGTCTCTGGCAGCAGGCCGAGCCCACTGCCCACGGCAGGCTGGGGGGAGGAAGGCGTGCCGCCATACCTGACTGGTGCCGGCGTGCCCCGCAGCCACTGGGACCGCGTCGCGCCCATCACGCTTGAGCCGCTGCCGGCGCTGCCGGCGCTGCCGCGGACGATGGCGCGGCGGCTGTCGGGGACGCACGGGGCGCTGCCCGCGGGCGGCGGGGCACCAAGGTGGGCTGCGCGCAGGCGACCGCGGGGTGTGGGGCGCCGAACGGGCCACACTGTGGGGCCAACGCCTCGGCAGATGGCCAACATATTTGCTGCACGCGGCTGCGCTAGCTCAAACACATACATGATGTCAGCTTGACCTGCCCAGGTGGTGTGCGCGAATATTAAGACCTTTTATCAATCCGTCCGCCCGCTGCGACCCCCCTGCAGGGCGTCTTGTGAGTCATCAGACGGCGGCGGGCCCAAGGCGCCGCGCCAAGCGAGGGGCAGCAGCATCACGAGCGCATCGCTGCGACCGTCGGCCGTGGGCTGAGTCGGACGCAGGCGGCCGGGTGGGCTTGAGCGGGCGCACTTGCACGCACCTGGAGTGGCCTGGCGACCTCTCCTCAAACCGTTCAAGCAGCCTCAGTCCTTGCGGGCTTCCCAGCTGTTTCTTATTGCGCAAGTCAATGGTGCTTGGCGGAGCCGTCAGAGCCCCGCAGCAGGCGGCCGGGCGGGCCGCAAGTGGTGGCCCCGCTGATACCTCGGGTCCCCGGAGCGTCGCGCGCAGCCGCCGCCAAGGCTGGCGGGGCTGCCGGCCCCTGACCGCTGCCAGCCGCTGCACGCTCGCTTGTTGCGCTGGCGTGGCAATCCGGGGCGCGCATCAATATGTTTAGAAGCTCGAAGGCTGCCCGCTGGCGCATCATCGTGACCAGGCTTTGGTTACACGCTCCCTGGCATGCCGCTCGATGGTTGGCCGCGTGCGGAGGGCAGCCGGTATCAGCACACAAGACAAGTGTGCACGACAGCACGCTACCAACATGCAGCCTGCTAATGGGGGGGGGCCAGCGCTTCAAATTGAAGCAGTCAGGAAGCTGCAGCGACAGGAGCCAAATAATGCAATTGACCGCGATGAAACGTGCAGCCGAGGGAAGTGGGCAATGCTCAAGTGCTGCGCCTGGCGTCAGGAACCTGCTCTGGTCCGGTCTAGTCCAAAGCAGGCGGCCAGGGAGCGAAACGAAGGGGGTCTGCGGTGGCAGCCCTTTGAATCCCAAGGGTGGCTGCTGATAAAAGGGGCAATAAATGGGGCAGTGCGCCCCATTTGGCGCAACCCGCAGGAGGCCGCAGTGCCGCAGTGCGGGCGAATCCCCGCCG
This sequence comes from Monoraphidium neglectum, assembly GCF_000611645.1. Lineage (NCBI taxonomy): Eukaryota > Viridiplantae > Chlorophyta > Chlorophyceae > Sphaeropleales > Selenastraceae > Monoraphidium > Monoraphidium neglectum. Next base: position 5,593 of record NW_014009993.1, read on the forward strand.
CTGCCCCAAACGGACGTAATCCCGGCCGCTGCGGTCGCGCACGATGGCATCAGTCTCCCCCTCAAAAGCGGGCGCTCAAGGCAAGGCAACGCAGCGTGCATCTGCAGACGCGGCTGCGCACATGGCTGCCCAGCCCCGCCGCGCACCGCCGCGCGCCCCTACCGCCGCGCGGCGCGCGGCAGGCCGCGGCCGGCGCCAGCGCCGGCGCCGGGGCCGTCTGCGGCGCCGCCCTGCTGCGCATTCTGCTGCGCCATGAACTCGTTGAGGCTGGGGGCTATGACCATATCATCCAGTACGTGCCACACCGTGGACACGAGCCCGCTGGCCAGCTTGGCGG
>NW_014009992.1:0-5929 GCF_000611645.1 Monoraphidium neglectum
GCGCCGGAGCGGGCGCGGCTGCAAGGGCTGGGGAAAATGCGGGAGTATACAGCCGATGCTTTTCCAGCCTCAATGGGCGTCGTTCCGAGCCTGGACGCTCCGATCATGGCTGCTGCTGTTGTGTGTGGTGTCGGATTGCGCGGGGTCAAAGCACGCGGTGCACGACGCGATCGAAAGTAACGACTGCCTGTAATGTAGACGCATCGGCTAGCGTCCAAGCTTACTGTCTCGGAGATTGTCTGAGACGCACCTCTCCTAGTGGCGGGTGACAACGACAGACCTCCCTCGCGCAAACAGGACTTGATCGGCCTCCGTATCTGTCCATCACCAATGGCATTGGGCTGCGAGGATGCACGTCCTGGCAAGGCCCGCCATGCACGCGCGCTTGGAGGGCCTGGTGCAATGTACACGAAGGCGGGCGCCGCCCCGCGACCTCAGCCCAAATGCGAGGTGTGTTGCCTTCGATCATCAGGATTACGGCAGAGCCGCTGCAGCCGCCTGCACGTCTTGCTCGAGCCCGCACCAGCCCGCACAATGCAGCATTTCGAGTATGCGGTCAGCAAGAGTCAACTGTGGGGCGTGGCGCCTGCTGCGCTCGCGCCGCGCAGCAGCAGTCCCTCCCGCCCAGCTTGCCCTAGCTAGCGCTGCAATCCCGGCATGCGCCCGCCCCTTCACCATTCCGCCCATCGGACCGGCGTCGCCCGGTGGCACCGCTTCCGCGTCGCTGTGCTGCCGCACCCCCACAATTCTGCAGACAACAGCTCCAGCGGCCGACGGAGGGGGAACCACAAAAATCTACAAGGGAAGTGATGGACATGATCATGAGTCCCCTGGCTTTGGCGGAGGATACTATTGCTCACACCTCGGCTACCTTATCCCAGGCCCCCGCCACACTGTGGCACAAGCCACCCAAAAGCAAAGGGTCCCGCAACGAATTTCAACTGGCCTTCATAGTTTATCGTCCTCTCTGCAATAACAAGGTTTCAGTCATAGACGGTACGACCTTATAAAGCTGCAAACGGCCTGTCCCAGAACAAAAACTACCTTTCGGTTTGCGCAAGGACAAAAGCTTGCGCCGCAGCTGCAAAGTTTCATTGCAATACAGCATAACAGCGTCCAACATGTTGAGAGGTATATTAGGGTATAGCAGGTACAAACGGCTGCCCTCAATGGTCGAGGCAGCATCCTGCCACCGCTGCAGCAGACTTCCCCTGCGTCGCATGGACGCAACCCTCGGCCCTGGTATGCGCAGCTGCATGTTTGCGCACCTCTCCCTTCAGTCTGTGCAAAGTCAGTGCAGTAGCACCATAAAATGTTTTGTTGCAGTAGCACCATATCATGTTTTGTGATAGCAGTGCACATGCATCAACTATGCTACTGCACCAGGACCTTGCACGCCAGCAAGGTTGGGCTACGCTGCAGCAGCCAAGCAGCAGGCACAATGCAGGCGCTGCGCACCTGCGGCCTACCCGTTTCCGCGCTGCTGCGCGCTTGCCAGCCAATATGACCTTACAGTCCTTGCAGCGTGGAGGGCTTGGGCCCTTGTGACACAGGATTACTGAAACCTTGGCATGACAGAAAGTACAGTATACGGTAGTAATATGCCAATTTCCACCTCGACCGCACTCCAATAGCCTATTCGCTCATCTTCGCCAGTTCTCCGTGTTCGCAGGTGGAGTCGCCGGGAAGTTGAGGTAAGAGCCTGGACGTGCCTTCATTGGCGGGCTGTGGGAGCGACAACGCTCGGCTTCAGTCACATCTCCAGGCTTCGTCAAGCTTGCACTGATGAGATGATGCCATGGTGGTATATACAGCCTGCAAGCAGACGGCAGCGAGGCACAGGGCACAGCGCTGGGCCCCCTCGAAGCTCCACGCACGCTCGTCTCGAGCAGCCTTCTCGCCCAACCCTGTCCGTTTGTTACGCTGCAGCCTGTTCCTGAAGGAGGCTGAGCGCTTAGGAGTGCTGGCAGGTAAGTTTGCATACTGGGGTGCTGCATCGATGTAGGCGCTGGCGCTGCTGCCTGCGTCTCCACTTTGCCCCAGAAGCCCAGCATGGACCGCACACACACTAGATTTTGGTTGGCATGCGTCTCCAATGTTCTTTTATGGCTGCTCCCTGCTGCAGGTGGCCTCCAGCAGCAGCTTCTCGTCCCATCATCCCCAGTGGCAGCGTTGCTTGCGCCTCGGCTACCTCACCCCAGGCCCCCGCCGTCTCTCATGCTGCTTTTTGCAGGGCGCGATGGCAACCCGCGCAAAGCAGGCGATCACAGAAATCAAACAAGGTATTTCAAAAGCAGAGCGGAAGGTTGCGGCAACCGAGGCTGAGCTGAGGCGTGCACAGGACCCTGACGAGCGCAAGCTCGTGCAGCAGCAACTGGCAGCTCTGCAGCAGCAACTGGCAGCTCTGCAGCAGCAACTGGCAGCACTGCACCAGAAGGATCTGCTGCTCATGCAACAGCAGCCAGGTGCAGCTGGGTTGCGCACATGGCGTGCGCGGGGCACTGTCACTCGCATACGCCGTGCTGAGCCTCACACTCTGCCGTGGAGTTGTGCATGACCCATGTGTCAAACCCCCCATGTTTTGGGCAACCATTTGAGCAGCACAGAGTCATGCATCACCAGCTGCAGGGGTCAAACCAGGCATGCAGTGCCTCACTCCCTGCAACAACTGCCGGCATTTGGGGTGCGGGATTGGCGTGCCCGGCGAAGCACTGCTATGAGGCATGCTTGGGTGATTCGAGAGCAGCAGGCAATTTTGCAGCACCACTCAGCACCACAGTGGTGCTGCACGTGTCATTGTGTGTCTGGAATCGTGCTTGACCTCCATTTTGCTCCCCCCCCCCACTTCCACGCCCCCCCCCCCCAGGCTTCCGTCGTCCCACATCAGCATCAGGTGAGCCATGCATGGTCTTCGCAGTGGCTGGTGGCGACCCTGCCAAACCTGCATCACCTGTTGGTTGCCTGTGGTGCAGTTAATCCTAACGTGCAGCAGAAGTCCTGCATGTTAAGAGGACCGTACCCCATGTGCATCATGCCCGCCATCAATGGACACGTGTTTTCTGCACAAAAGGCTTGTAGACGACGTTGCTGCGATGTTGAATGTTGCTGTGGCAAACCGCGCAAAGCTTGGCATTGTGCTGTACCTCTGATGCTGTTAGCTCCATGCACCTTTCTTCCCTCTGCAGGCACTGGTGCAAGGGTTGTCTCTTGCTTCGACGACACCTGGATTGCGCGAGTCCAGGCAGTGAAGCCGGGGACGTGCTACAAGGCAGCTGCCACGGTCGGCACCTGTGCGCTGGTGGCCAAGCGTCGGCCGTCAGTGATAACCTGCTTGCATGTGTGGGAGGCCATCGGCGGCGGCGAGGAGGCGTGGGTTTGGCTGACTAAGGCGGACATCGCCTTCCATGTCAGACTCACGGATCGGGTGGTTGATGAGGACCTGGCCCTGCTGGACCCCCTGGACCCACTCAGCGACGACGTCATCAGGCGCCTCCCCGAGCCTCCGCCCCTGTGAGTACAGTCTCCCCGCGCCACGCGCGCGAGCCATGTGGCTTGCATGTCTTGTGGGGTGCAGTGCCGTCGCGAGCCGTGCTGTTTCGGAAAGAATCAGGCTCTGAGTGCACATGCCACAGCTTGCAGATGCAGAAACAAGCAGCGCTGTGTGTTGCACGGTGTCGGTTGCATGCATTTATCGCGGGCCGCCTCCGACCCGCTGAGCCTTGCAATGATTCCCCGGGAGGTGCCATCGCGGGGACACGTGCAGTTACTGCATCGCGGGGACACTGCAGTCTCAACCTGCATGCCGCGCCATGTTCATGTTCGCAGGGCGCAAGGCGAAGTGGCGATGCACAGTGAGGTGGTCATGATCGGATATGCGGATGCTGTGGACCAGCACATTGAGAAGGGTCAGGATGGGGGCCCAGGCATGTATTACGGCCGCATCGTCAGCGTCGGCAGCAGCGAAGTGGTGGCAGACTACCACTGCCTCCCCAACTGCAGCGGTGCCCCTGTTGTGGATGCGCGCACGGGCTACTTTGCAGGTGCGTGCCTGGCCTCGCATGTACTGCGTGTGCTGAGGCCCCTCCCTGCAGGCAGGCCGCGACACTCGTATGCCTCCTTCTGCCAACTTGATGCAAGGGCATGGCCGAACCCATTTGCTCTGGCGACCAATTGTACGCGTGTGTCTGCGGAGCGCTCGGGCCAATGCGGATGTCATCACCATAATCATCATCACCCCATGCTGAGGTCTACTAATCCGCACCCATGTCGTGCTTTGTAGGGGTGCATACGGGTGCCATCAGCGGGCACACGGACGTGGTGGATGCATCATGGCGAGAGGCGCGGCCGGAGGTGAATGCGCAGCTTCAAATCAAGACTGAGCTGGCAGTCTTCTCACCGAGTACAAACGTGTGGCGCCTGCTGGATGGACCGAACAGGACGGGGCTCACGCGCCGTATTGCTTCACTCGCGAAGAGGCCGCGGCACACCGCCCGCAAGCAGCGCGGGTGGCTGGGGTGGGCAAGGCAGGTGCTGGCATGGGTGCCCGTGTTTGGCTGGCTCGTTGCTGATTGAGCAGCTGGGGTGCTGATGTGTGCATGCTACAGCAACTTAAATTCTGGGTGGTGCGGCCTCGGCATGTGTTGTTGTGTCCCGGGTGCGGCAAAGGGGGCACCGTGATTGAAGGCAAGCTTTGTCGACGGCCCATTGGAGTCGTTGCGCGCCCTTTTGATTGCCCACAACGCACAAATGATGTGGCGCACTGCACCCACTGTGGTGCACCCCAATCGACCGTGTGGGTGCAAGGTTGCATACTGCCCGCCTCGCTGTTGTCGCGCAACATCATCATCCGAGAGTCGCAGTCTGTTGCTACTGGCAGCGCGATAAACACACACACACACACACACACACACACACACACACACACACACACACACACACACACACACACACCGCTGTTGCAAGTCCCAGCTTGGATCCAGCACGCGTGCCTTTGACAAACCTCATACGATTGGCTGCACTCAATCGCAAACTAGAACGGGACTTTTGGATACTTGAGCTTGCACGAGATGTCCTCCAGCCTTGTGTGCGCCGCGTGTGCGTTTTGAGGCGCTTCACGCTCTCTAGAATCGTGATGCAGACGTTGGGCTGCGCGGCAGAGCAGCTTCACGCCCTGCGTGGGTCCCCAGCGCCGCCCACAGCCGGCCGCGGCCGCCCCCGTCTTCTCCTCACGAGCCGGGCCGGCTGGCGAGGCTGTGGCGGTGGCGGCGGCCCTTGGCGCCTGACTCCGCGCATGGGTGTCGTTTCAAGCGTGTGATAGTTGACCAGGTGCCGCCTGGAGCGCAAAGCAATCGAGCTTTGTGGGCGTTGCAGTGGTGCGGGGCCAGTGAGCGGTCAAAGCATCCACGGCTCGGAGCTCTGCTTTACATAGAAAGCGACGATGCAATTGAGAGACAGGATCGCACACCCCCTCGGATGCAACAGACCGAGCTGTTTGCTGTTTACACAGAAACAAATATGCGTCAGGGTGCGGGCCGCGCTCAGTAGCAGATCACATTCAGGGAGAGCGGCACCACAAACAGCTCTAGGACAAAGCGGGTCAAGAGATGCGCTTCTTCACCTTCTCTTCCTTGCATGACCTTCTATAAGGTCACCCAGGGTGACGGATGCGTCAGCATCAGGCCGCGATTTGCAGCAGACCGCGTTCATCGAGAGCGGCGCCGCAGACGGCTCGAGCGCACTCAGTAGTAGACGGCGTTCAGCGAGAGCGGCACGACGAACGGCTCTAGGACGAAGCGGGTCAAGAAATAGAAGGTCACCCCCAGGGCTATAGACACCGGCAGCGCGGGCAGCGCCTTGCGGGCGAGGGCGAGGAGCATGAGGGTGATGCCCAGGCCGGCGATGATGGCCAGGAATGATGAGTAGACTGGGG
>NW_014009991.1:0-5927 GCF_000611645.1 Monoraphidium neglectum
CCCTTACACCCCCCCCCCCAGCTGCCGTCCATGTCTTACCCCGTGTGGCTCTATGAGCTGTCCGAGACAGTGACTAAGCCGCTGCAGCGCAGCTTCCCGCCGCCACGCAAGATACGCATGGAGTGGCCTGAGGCCGGCGTCAAGGTGCGGCACTTTGGGGGCAGGTAGAGGGGGGAGGGTTTTTGTTGAAAAACGGGTGGAGGGTAAGGAGGGGTTGGGAGTCGAGAGGAGGGCCATTGCCCACGACTTGTAAGCTGGGGGCTGCCAAGTGTCATTGCGGTGGGTGGCTCGCGGGCAGGTGCAGAGCAGGGATGGAAGGAGCTGCTTGGTTTTCCAAATCCACCCCCACCAGCTGCACCCATCCTTGCCGCCCTGTTGCCCAAGCGCAGCCCGCCTGAAGCTAGTGCCCCTGAGTCCATGCACAGCGACCGCAACTAACAGGCAACCGGTTGACCAATCCAACGCCCCTGTTGCGGCAGATGTCGATGACGTGGCGACTCAGCATCTGCAACCCTCCGATGCTCAACAAGGAGGGGAAGCTGGCGTTTGTGGTGTGCCGCGTCACGACCTACCCTGCGGTGAGGGGCCGACAGCGGGGCTGACGCTTGTCTAGATGGTGGTCTGTCTAGACACAGCTAAACGATGGCTGATATCTGGATGGATCCGGGCCTAGCACAGGGGGGCTGATCACAACCTTATGTGTTGTATCCATTCCGACTGTTTGAGCGGCAACCACCCCTGCTGCACGCTGACACTGGACGTTCTGCCACGTTCAGCTTGGCTGTTTGCGGCGTTTGAATAGCTTAATTCCGTCGTGCGGCCGCTCCACCATCATGATCTGATCTTCAGATACTTGACTGTACCATTGAGCCCTGACTTTTCATTCCTCCCACTTACTTTCCAATTGGGCCAAATGTGCAGGGCAGCTACGCTCTGCCGATTGCTGTCCAGTCGCGGTTTGAGGAGATCACGCTCACGCAGGCGCAGCAGTTCCGAGGTTACGCTTTCGCCTTGGACAGCGTCACCAGCCGCGAGGTGCGCGGGTGCGAGCCACCACCAACAGCGATGCCACAGCCGTGTCAAAACAGTTTTTATGCTCAAGAGATCTGCTGTGATTGTTCAGGCTGGACAGAGGGCGGGTTGGATTTGAGCTCATCAGCGAGTTGGACTTGATTTTCAAGGCTGCCATCGCGTCATGCGGTAGGGCGGCCAGGCCTGAGTATGCCCCGCCTGTTCAACTCCCAGCGGCGCAGCAGCTCACTCGTCTGTGTTGCTCCCGCAGGGCCGCATTGCGCTGGCATTCACAGAGACGATGGACGCGCTGAGGTTCTGCCACTCTGCCCAGACCCTCTACATGTGAGTTTGCGGCCTCGCGGCGACAGCTGCCCGCGATACGGGTGCTGCAGCGTGCAGCTGCGGCTGGCGCTTGGGCTGGATGTGTCAGAGCGCGGCCAACAGAGGGACTCTGGGCTCTGCAGTCATGGCCCGCGTTGCAACCGCCCAACACGGCGCACACGGATCGACCCCCTACCCCCACCACCACCGATGCTCCCAAGGGCGGCCAACGGCCGTCTCCCGGCACACTCACCCCCGACCTGCCCCCCACCTTTGCCCCCTCGGCTTCCCCCCAGGTTCTCCTCCTGGCCGCCAGAGGCCCACGAGTACTTTGGCCTCAGCGTGCCCAGCGCGGACGGCACCTGGGTGTTCCAGGGCCCGCGCGTCGCCATGGCCATCCACGACGACGCCTCCTTCCACGTGAGGGGGCATCTATCGTTACGTGTTGCTTTGCACTTGCGTGTCATGAACGAACACGGGACAACGGTGGGGTTTAGACGGTTGGCCGCTCCTGCGCGCCTGTCTCTTGACCTAGCAGTTGGGGTTCAGGCCGCTAGACCAATGCTGGTCCCGTCGGGCGGGATGCTGTGGCCAGGCTGTTAGCGCACAAGGTCCCCAGGAGCGCGTGTCCTCGGCCGACGCCTTGAGACGCTCGTTTTGCCATCCTTCTGACCGCAAAACGTAACGCCCGTTTGGGGCGTGCCTGCCTTGTCCCCGCAGGCTGCACAGCTGAACTCGCTCAAGGGGATCCTCAGCCCGCAGGACAGCGTGCGCATCGGCGGCGCCGCGGTGGACTTCACGGCCAAGCTCGCGTCCATCGCGCGCGGCGGGCAGGTACGCGCCGTGCGCACGGGCCTCGCGGCCGCTGTGGGCAGGGGGGGGGTGCTGGCAAGGCAGCCCGGTGGCAGGGCAGATCCTCGCTTGGATTGCGGCGTGCGCTGGAACCTGGTGCACGGAGACGCACCGGCGCTGCCGCAGCGCTTTGCGACCTGTTTTCTATAAAGTCATCGAGGCATGCCCGGAAAATCAGTCGGCTGGCTCCTAAAATTCATTGTCGTTGGGCTGTCATCATTGGTGCGCACACCCTGCTGCTGACTGCCCAACTTCAGGTCATGCTCAGCCAGGCGGCCTGGGAGTCTGTGAAACCCATCATCACGCAGCACCCTGGGGCCGCCCAGGTGGGTGGGTGTTTCCATCCCAAGTTGAGAGCTTGCACCACACCGGCCACCCCAGCAGGCCGCACTGCCCTTTGAGACCGTTGAAAGCCTTCGATGCGCGCTCTGCTTGCCAGTGCCTGCCCGCTGCGGGCCATGTGCGTCAACCTTCTGACGCCAAACCCACCCTTCCACCCGCCGTGCGGGCCGGCAAATACCGGGAAAATGGACCGGCTTCCAATCTGTACAAACCTTGTGGTTTGGAGCACCATCCTGCTGACCCTGCTAAAGCAGCTAATTGTTTAAATAAGAACAAACAATGCCGCCGACCGGCAGGTCATCAGCCTGGGCACGCACGTCATCAGCGACGAGTACCCCAACCCCTGCCTGCTCATGGAGGTGCGATCGGGGTCCAGGGATCAGGCTTGCATGCCCAGTTCCAGGGCCCCCAGCCTGGCTGCTGGGGTGCCACTTGCCTGTGGCAATGACCTGCACCTGTTCACCCACGCCCGTGACACCCCCGCCCGCGAGCACGCGTCTCGCGGGCGGGGGTGTCACGGGCGTGGCACCCCCACCCGCGAGACGCGTGCTCCCCGCAACCCCCGGGTGCCACGTTGCATCCCCCTCGCGCAAAATCCATGAGTCTTATGGTCCACACCTGACTCCTCATACCGCACAAAGAAGCCGGCTCCCAACCTGCATTCATCATGCCGCGTGCACCTGCTTTTCACCACACACGTACGCAGCAGCGCGTCTGCAAAAACTCTTGCCAATAGCTCCCCCCCTCACATGCGCACACATCAGGTGATGCCCAACACCCTTTCGCGCCGCGTGTTCAAGAAGCCTATCACCTGCAAAATGCTGGAGCTGGGGTACAGGGACGCGCCAGACCTGGGGGCGCCGATGGCCATCGTGTTCTGCAAGGTGGGAGGGGTGGCCGTGGGACCGCGCCACACCACGGGGCTTAGCAGGCCCCTGTCCAGGCCGCGGCAGCCGGAAGGGCATGAAAGGATCCCGGGTTGTTGCTGTAGGCACATGCGTAGGCTGGAAGGGGACTATTGATATCGCTAAGTGCTGCGTCACGTTAATTTTGGTTGATTGCGTGCCGCGGACCGCACTTATGGGCGTCTGGCATCAGAGACAGCAGGGAAGACAGAGTGACAGCGGTGCACGTGGGGGCCCGCATTCACCCCATCTTGAACAGCAGTTGGTGGGCTTGACTCAGTGCGGTCGTCCCGGCGCACCCCGGAACCGCTGCCGTCCCGCCGGCTGTGCCACGCGCGAACAGCACCCCTGGCTGCGCTCATCCCGAGGCCCCCTGCTGTGCGTGGTGTTTCAGGTGCACAAGCCCGAGGATGTCACCGCGGCCGAGAAGCCGGAGGGGCACCAGGACCCGCAGCTGATAGGGCTTTACCAGGTGCGCTGGGTAGCGGGCATTTGAAGGCGGATTTGGTCCTCTCTAGGTCGCTGGGGGGGGGGGGTATGGGGGTCGCCGGTTGGTGGGAATTGGGGTGGTGCCAAGCCGGCTACTGTGGCCGTCCCTCAAGTGCGGCGCCTTGTGGGCTTCTAGAGTTGCGACGCGCCGGCTGGGGTTTGCGGAGTCGTGGCTGCTGCCGTTGCAACCGGGCGGGCGTCGTTCATCAGAGGGCGGTCAGTGTTGAGGAACTGCCAGTCGCAGGATATGTGAAACGCGCGTATGCCTGAAACTCTCATGTCCCCTCGAAACCCCATGGCACCCCTCCCAACCGACATACTGTACCCCATGACACCCGGATCCCTCAGCACCCTCTAACCTCACAAACTCGCACACGCACACGCACACGTACGCACGCCATCCTGGCCCTGACGTCCCCTTGCCTGATCCCATTCCTCATTGACCGCCCATCACCCTTGCACACAAATCCACATGCCCCGTCACCCCCTTAGTCATGCGTCCCAATCTACACCAGCCTGGCGCGCCGCCTGCTGATAGAGTACGAGGGCTACGAGTGCAAGGAGCCGGAGCCCGGGAAGTTCACGCTCGCATTCAAGTGAGAACTTCACACACCCGTCCCGCAGGGTGGCGGGCGACGCCTCGCAGGGATGGCTGTTCGTGCGGACGATGCCGGCGGCGGCTCCAGACCCTGCGCCTGCGAATGCGCGCGCAGCCGGGCGGGGGAAGCCGCTGCTGGCCTGTGGCGTGAGGTTGGCGCGCCGGGTAAGAAAAAAATTGCCGGGTCTTGCGCGCTCGCCTTGGAGTTGCTGCCTTCAGAACTCCAAGGCCCCTACTGACCCAGCCCCACCGCTGCGCCCCTCCGCGCCCCCGCCGTGATTTGTCCAATGCAGGCGGCTGGACAACGCCATCCAGTGGGCGTGCCGCCTGCAGATCGAGCTCGTTCACGCCAGGTAATGAGGGCCCCGCCCTTGCCAGGGGCTCATGCGTCGGCCGCGGCGCGGCTTCCGTGGCAGAAGCCCTGGCGACGCAGGCACGGTTGTGCCTCGCGATGCCTCGGACACACCACCTCCGAACATACCACCCACCCCTGCCCCACAGCCGCACCCGAGACGCCCCCCATCCAGTCACACGCCACCCCACGCACACTCAGGTGGCCCACCGAGCTGCTGGGCATGCGGGACTGCGCCCCCATCAGCGGGACCTACGGGGAGCCCGTGTTCCGCGGCCTGCGCGTCAGAATCGGCATCGCCTGGGGCTGCGCAGGTGTGGCCCCGGCCCGCATGGGCAGGCCTTGGGTCAGCGCCTGAGCTGCACAGCCTGTCGGTTGCACTCAGCGCAAGTGCATCCTGCTGGTTGATTCGGCGTCGAGTCCGCAGCACCCATCCTGAGGGCCCCATGTTTGACCTAGCAGTGGCCCCGCGCCCGCTGATGATCTGACGGGGCTTCTCGGCCACCTTTGTGTGTGATAGCATGCCCCACCGCCCCGCGGCCTTGCCCCTCGGCCTATGCCCTAAGTATCGCTGATGTTTCTGACAAGGTTTGCTGGCAAGCACCCATCGTCAAGCGCGCCTACTGACAACCCCCCCCCACACACACACACTGACACGATTACGGCGCTCAACCCCCTCCCTTGACCTCCGCCGTGCCGCAGGCAGCAAGAAGCCCCTCAACACGGGGCGCGCCGACTACTTTGGGGTCCTCGCAAACGTCGCGGCGCGCGTCATGGCGGCTGCAAAGCCGGGCCAGGTGCGGCCTTTCGCGCGCGCCGCAGGGGCCGCCCCTCGAGCCTGTGCAGCGCGTGTGCCGCATGGCTCGCCCTGTCGTGCCGCGCGGCCGACGCGTCTGAAGGGCCGCGCCTCCGATCGGCCGGCCTGTGAAGGATTTCATCCAGGACCGGCCTGCACCCTTGCCACCCGCCCACTCACTCCGACCCCAGGTGTTGATGAAGCTCTCCAATTCCCCTGACACGCACACACCCCACACACACACACACACACACACAC
>NW_014009990.1:0-2639 GCF_000611645.1 Monoraphidium neglectum
GGTGAGACGAGGGGCGGCATGGGGCGTCAGGGGGAGGGTGCGCGGCGCGTGGGGCCCCATGCGGGCGGCCGGCAGGGGTGCGAACGGCACCAGGGGCGGCGAGGGGGCAGTAGGGGCGATGGCACCGGGGCGTGGCGGAGGCATCAGAGGCTGGGCTGGCGCTCGGCGCCTCTGCGCCACGCCGAGGCCGCGGGTGTTGATTTTTCTGAATTCCTGCGAAGAGCGCCGCCTGCCCCCTTGTTCTGACCCCAACCCAACCCCAACCCAACCCCAACCCGACCCCAACCCGAACTCCCCTGCCCCCCTCACAACAATCAGGGGCCTTCAGGAGGGCTGGGACGGCCCCGCCCTGCTGGTCTTCAGCGACGGCAAGAAGATCGGCGCCCGCCTCGACCGCAACGGCCTGCGCCCCGCGCGCTTCTGGCGCACCGCCGACGACACGATCTACGTGGCGTCCGAGGTTGGTGTCCTCGGGGACGTGCTCACCAACGCAGGCAACATCGTGGCCAAGGGGCGGCTGGGGCCCGGCCAGATGGTGTGCGCTGACCTGGAGGCCGGGTCGTTCTCGGAGAACGCTGACATCAGCAGGGACGTGGCGACGCGGCGGCCGTACAAGCAGTGGGTCGCCGCGAGCGTGCGGCGGCTGGAGCAGCTGTGCGCGGGCAAGTACCCCGGGGAGCCGGCTATGGAGGGCGCCAAGATGCTGCGGCTGCAGGTGTGGGGGCGCGGGGGGCGCGCGCGCCCGGGCGCGGGGCGGGCGGCCGGGGTGGCGGGCCCCGTTTTCAGGGCCAGCTGGCGTGCAGCGGGGGCAGACGTGCGATCAGGGGCGCGGGCAGGGGCGTAGTGCAGGGCGCCGCAGGGCGGGCAAGCCGGCAGGGGCGTATCACATTTTGTCGGCGCGCGTCTAGAACTGTTGGCCTTTGTCCTTCAAATTTGCGAATGTTTGACCCCTGGACCCCAAAACAACCCGGCCTTCCCGCCAGGCCGCCATTGGCATGGGTGCTGAGGACGCCCAGATGGTGGTGGAGTCCATGGCCCAGAGCGGCGTGGAGCCCACCTACTGCATGGGCGACGACATCCCCCTGGCCGTGCTGTCCGACAAGCCCCACATGCTGGCGGACTACTTCAAGCAGCGCTTCGCGCAGGTCAGGGTGCCATATGCGCGCGCACACACACACACACACACACACACACACACACATTGCGCTGTGTGCGGATTGTCATGTCGCTACAAGGCGGCTTGGGTGGGGGGGCTCGTGCAGCGCCCCACGGCGCCGCCAGCAGCGGGCCGGCGCGGGCGACGCACATCCGTGCTTGTCAATTGTATGTATGTCCGTGCAGGCCGCCCTTGCAGCCAACCGCATGGCTCACCTCACCTCAACTGGCCTGCTGCGCCGTGTCCCGAATGCTCCCCGACCTGTCAACCACCACCCTCCAGGTGACCAACCCCCCGATCGACCCGCTGCGTGAGGGGCTGGTGATGAGCCTGGAGATGCGCCTTGGGGCGCGCGGCAACCTGCTGCAGCCGGGCGAGAGCACGTACACCCAGGTGCTGCTGAAGAGCCCCATCCTGCTGGAGAGCCAGCTGGAGGCAATCCAGGTGGGGGGGGGCAAGGGGTGGGTGTCGGGGGTCTCTGCGCGGCTGCAGCCGCATGAGCGATGACGCAGCGGCATGTGTTTTCCGGTTGGGAAGCGGCTCGGGAGAGCTTTGGGCGCATCTGGTTGGGGGGGTGTTGTGCTTTTTGCACGCACGCATGGACGGAGCTGCCGCGGGCTGCGGCGAGGGGCGGAGCTTTGAGCGGCTTGCGAGCCGGCGGCTGCTGAGGGCTGTGCGGGTGCCCCTCGCTTGTGTCCCAGGTCACCACTTACATACAATAGTATGTTGACTCATACTCACACTCACACAATGACATACATACGCCCTCTCTCACACTCACTCTCTGTCTCTCCCTCACACACACGAACCCACGCCGACCCACGCGCCCACCCCCCGTAGTCCGACAAGCTCCTGGCCACCAAGACCTTCGGCCTGTCCTTCGCCGTCGGCCAGATCGGCGCCATGGAGCACGCCCTGCAGAAGCTCTGCCACGATGTGGAGGCCGCCGTCCGCGCCGGCTGCCAGTGCGTCGTGCTGTCCGACCGCGCCGCCGGCGGCGCGGCCGCGGCGCTGGAGGCGACCAAGGCGCCGATCCCGTCGCTGCTGGCGACGGGGGCGGTGCACCACCACCTCATCCGCGCGGGGCTGCGCAGCGACACCTCGGTCGTTGTGGACACGGCGCAGGTGCGCTGGTGCTTTGATGTAGGGGCAGGGGTTTGGGGGATGACTGCTGTTATCGCAAGAGCTTCTCGTCACGTGTTGCTGGGGGGGGGGGGCTGGGAGCTCTGTCTTTGGGGCTGCCTCAATGCCCCCACGCTGCCTGCGCCGGCATGCTGCGGTGGGCTGAAGGTATCCCCCACTTCGCCGGCCGCGCGCACTTGAGAACCGCTTGTCGGCCCGCACGTTGCACTCCATCGGTGCCCGGCCTTGACGCAGCCGCACAACCTCGGCCGCCCAAAGCGCCCACTCCCAAACCACTCCTGCTGACACTCACGCCACCCTGACCTCCCCTCCCCCCCCCCCCCCCCCCCCCCCCCCCCCC
>NW_014009990.1:3181-4989 GCF_000611645.1 Monoraphidium neglectum
CAGCACGCACCACGCCGCCGTCCTCATCGGCTACGGCGCCCACGCCATCTGCCCCTACCTCGCCTACGAGACCGCGCGCCAGTGGCGCACCTCGAGCCGCACCCAGTCGCTCATCAAGACCGGCAAGGTGCCGGACGTGAGCGTCGAGGCGGCGCAGGCCAACCTGAAGAAGTCCCTGGAGAAGGGCATCCTGAAGATCATGTCCAAGATGGGCATCTCCCTGCTGTCCTGCTACCACGGGGCCCAGATCTTCGAGGCTTATGGCCTGGGGCGCTCCATCGTGGACGTGGCGTTCACGGGGTCGGTCAGCCGTATTGGGGGGCTGGACATGGGGGACCTGCAGCGCGAGGTGGAGAGCGCCTGGGTCAAGGTGGGGGGTCCAAAGAGCGTGTGTGAGGGGGGGCGGCGTGGGTGTGCAGGGGGGAGGAACGCGTGCGTGCGAGCACGGTCGTGGGTTGCTATGGATGCGGGGTGTTTTGGATTGTACAAGACGTTGCGGATATGTGTGCGAGGGTGTAGTGGGGTTAGTGAGGGGCGCGTGTTTTGAGGCCCGGGGCGGGCCCCGGTGCCGCTGGGTCCTGTAACTTGGTGGGGGCAGTGATCACACATCACCTCCACACATCACCACGGCCATCCCGTCTGAAGTCGCGCTGGTCGGGCCGGCGGAGATGATGTTCACAAGGCGCGCACCCACAGGCATCCACGCCTTGAGGTCACCCCCACCTGCTTCGCCCTGACACACACTACCCTGTCCACCACACGTTTCCATACGCGACCCCAGGGCTTCCCCCAGCAGGCGATGACCAAGCTGGATGACTACGGCTTCATCCAGTCGCGCAACAAGTGAGAGCACGCGCCCGGGGACAAACAACCCCCTCTGTACACACGGCCATCTCAGGCTTTCGATCTGCGCCCCGCCAGGGTTCCTGTGGTGCGGGCTGATGCGTTGGAGCCATCTCTTGCAACCACTGCTCAGCGGCAGGGCAAGGCGCGAAAGCGACAGCCCCCGAACTACGAGGCCACGGGAGCCCCGACCAACCACACACCCTGTGACACCAGCTGAACACTGTGCTCAACCAACCCCCAAAACGTGACCCCCCCTTCCCCAGGGGCGAGTACCACGCCAACAACCAGGCAATGGCCAAGCTGCTGCACAAGTCCATCGGCCTGAGCAGCGGCTCCGCCGCGGACCCCTCCAGCTACGACGCCTACCAGCAGCACTTCAAGGAGGTGCGTGGTCGTGTTTTTTTTGGGGGGGAGGGGGGGCTGCGGCGCGCGGAGAGCCCGCCAGGACGGGCGCAAAGTTGACAGAATCCATTGGGAGAGTGCGCGGGGGCACACCTGGCGCAGAACGTTGCATCTTACCGGCGACTGCGTGCCGCCGGCGCCTGGGGCTGCGATGTCTTCGCTCCAGGCAATACGGCTGCAGCGCACCCAACGCGCCGCCTGTTGCTCCGCCCTCGGCCCCCCGCTGACGCCTGCCCTGGCTGCTCCTCGCCCTCCCAGGCGCCCGTGCACGTGCTGCGCGACTGCCTCGAGCTGGTGCCTGAGCAGGGCAAGAGGCCCATCAGCCTGGACGAGGTGGGGGGACAGGGGGAACAGAGCTGTCGGAGGGAAGCGTGTTTGGCGGCATCGCGGGGATGCGGATGCCCGCTCTCCCCCAGCGATTCGGCACCCGCACCGCAACAGCTGCCACGCGCGGGTGCGCGAACCCCCCCCGAGGCTCACCCGCGGGATGCGCTAGGGTTTGGTGCTCCGCGCCTGCTGCCTCCCCTCCTGCTCATCCAACCCCGCCCCTGGGCGCTCCC
>NW_014009990.1:5148-6625 GCF_000611645.1 Monoraphidium neglectum
CCCCTGGGCGCTCCCCTCCCCCTTCCCGCCCGGCGCACTCTCACACCCCCTGACACCCCCTCCTGCCATCTGACGCCCCTCCTGTCCCCAGGTGGAGCCGGCCGCGTCCATCATGGCGCGCTTCTGCACCGGCGGCATGTCCCTGGGCGCCATCAGCAGGGAGACCCACGAGACCATCGCCATCGCCATGAACCGCATCGGGGGCAAGTCCAACAGGTGGGGGGAGGCGGGCGGAGGGCCTTGGCGACGGGCGCAAGTGGACTGCAGCGGGAGTTTGCCTCAACGCACGGCTGCAGTGCTCGGGCGGCAACCTGCTGGGCGCAAGAGCCTGCTGATTTAATGCACGCTCCGACCCAAAGCTGAAACGCCTGTTTGCTCCGCATCACCATCACGCCCCTGTCAGCGGCGAGGGTGGTGAGGACCCCATCCGCTGGACCACCCTGGAGGACGCCACTGAGGACGGCAAGAGCGCCACATTCCCCTACCTGCGCGGCCTGGAGGTGGGCCGCGCATGGGTGGTGCACGCGTCTGCATGCTCTGGGCCTCCGCGCCCGTTGCGCGCTGGACCTGCCGCCATGCGACCAACTGACCTGTACGCGTGCCCTGTGCCACCTCAACTCCCGCCTCTTTCCCCCAACACCCGCACGATCACCCCCCGTCTCCAGAATGGTGATACCGCCACCAGCAAGATCAAGCAGGTGGCGTCTGGGCGCTTTGGCGTGACCCCTGAGTTCCTGGTCAACGCTGACCAGCTGGAGATCAAGGTCGCACAGGTGGGGGGGCAGCGGAAGACGCGGGGGCACCCCGGGGCAGCCGACAGCTTCCTGGGTTGCCTGGGGTGGCCCGCGGCACACGCATGTGCTCACTCGGGTGCATGTGCATGCAGTACATAGCCACGAGCGAGCATCCGCGTCGCCCGGCTTGGGGGCTTGCATGAGAAGCAGCAGCGGACGAGGATGTGCGTGGGTCCGGTCATGACACGCGCAGCCGACGCCCGCCGCGGCGAAGCGCCAGTTTTGGGCCGCGCCATTCGCCCAGCCGCGCCTCCTTTGCTTTGTTGCTCGATGCCACCTGTCTGTGTTCCTTGCGCCCTCGTGTTGCGCCAACCACGAACCTACCACCCCTCCGCCCAACCCCCACCCCACCCCCCCCCCAGGGCGCCAAGCCTGGCGAGGGCGGGCAGCTGCCCGGCAAGAAGGTGTCCCCCTACATCGCCACCCTGCGCCGCTCCAAGCCCGGCGTGCCGCTGATCAGCCCGCCCCCGCACCACGACATCTACTCCATCGAGGACCTGGCGCAGCTGATCTACGACCTCCACCAGATCAACCCGCAGGCCAAGGTACGAGGGTCGGGACGTCCGAGGTTGGAGGGCCGGGAGGAAGCTGCCGCTTGTCGTCCTCACCGATTGTCAGGCGGCTGTGCGCGAGGGCCTTGAGGGCTGGGCGTTTTGCGCCCACTGTCGGGTGTGTGGCTGCGC
>NW_014009989.1:0-5920 GCF_000611645.1 Monoraphidium neglectum
ATTGGGACCCCGTGTATGTCGAGCTCCTGCATCCCCTCCAGCTCAAAGATGTCCTCGTGGTCCTCCTCGTCGCTGCTGGACCCCTCCTCCTGCTCCTGGCCTGGAGGGGGGGCGATGTTGTGGTTGAGCGGGGGTTGCAACGGTGGGTCGTGTGCGTGCGTGTGTGCGTGTGTGCGTGGCGTGTGCGTGCGTGTGCGTATGTGTGTGTGTGTGTGTGTGTGTGTGTGTGTGCGCGCGTGTGTGTGTGTGTGTGTGTGTGTGCACGCACCACACAAATTCATGCGTGTGTTGGGATGCTTACCACGATGTGCCACCCCAGCGGCTGCTTGCACCCCACCAAGCCCACCCACCCACGCCGCACCTGGCGCCCAGAGTTGCCCCGTCCGCGGCTGCGACCCCTAAACAGCCCTGACAGACCAGACATGAATGCACACTCACACCGCCTCTCACACCCAACACACCGACTCACACATCCTCACACACACACTCGCACGCATGTGCACACCCACCCATCCCCCCCCCCACACACAACAAATACAGTGTCCCCTCCCTCGCCACCCCTCACCCGTCTTTGCGTCCACAATGTCCTCCCACTTGACCTCCACATCCAGGGCCAGCAGGTGGTCCACCACCCCCAGCAGCAGCCCCTCCCGCAGCGGCGCCCCCGCGGGGCGCTCCGCCAGCAGCAGCGCGGCGCGGAGGTAGAGGCACTGCGCCTCGCGGGGGCGGCTCTTGTGGGGGAGGTTCTGGAGGAGCATGGGCAGCAGCTGGGACGGCAGGGTGGGGATGAGCTGGAGGGCCTGGGGTGGGGTGGAGTGGGGTTGGGGGGGGTGAGCAGGGTGGGACGGGACGCGGGGTACGTGTTGGTGCTAGTTGATTGGGTATTGGGATGAAATAAGGGAGGAAAGCCGAAGATGCCCCAATTCAGAAAACCTTGACACAGGCACACTCGCATGCACACAACCACACACCAGCTCCTCCCTCCCTCCCAGCGTCGAAAACTCATCCATTCTCTCCATGTGCGCAGAGGCGTGCCCCATGGTCACCCCGCCCCTACGAACCCACCTTCTCCACTGCTTCCAGCACCTGCCCCTGCACCTCCACAGCTTCCGCGCTCGGCAGCCACTCAGACCCCGCCTCGTCCTCCGCCGCGGCAGTCTGCGCCGGCGGCGGCACCAGGCCTGCCAGCAGCGCCTGCGAGGGGGGCGCGCGCAGGCGCGGCGCAGCGAGCGGCGTGGGACCATGGAAATGGTGCCCTGTCGTGAGGCGATGGCCTCTGAGCGGCAGAGGGGCCCGGCTGCGCATGCAAAGCGCGAGCCCTGGCAACAGTCAGCCGCATGGACGGGCGGCCCGTCTGAAGAACCGCCGGGCGCGGGTGTGGCGCGGCGCACCTGCAGGCAGTTGTGCAGGAACGCGCCGTTGGCCACCATGAGGTTCACCAGCGCCTCCAGCAGCACCGCCCTCACGCCCTGAGAGGAGCAAGTATGCCATGGGGGGGGGGGGCGACGACCCTGCAGTCAGCACGAGACGCCAACTCAGCCTTGCCCGTCCGATGGTCAGGCCAGTCACAGCCGCCACCGCCGGTAGCCGGTCTCAAGGCCAAGGGCAGCCGCGGCCCCTCCACCCGCAGGGGTCAAGTGCCCCCATCCGCGGCGGCCGCCCCACCTTTGGCAGCGCCCACACGCGCATCCCCAGGACCTCCGCCAGCAGTGCGTCGTGGCGCCGCTCCCGCAGCGACGACACGCAGCCCGTCAGGGCGCGCAGCAGCTGCGCCAGAGAGAACTCGGCCTCGCAGTCGCCAGGGTCGGCCTCCAGGCGGCGCTTGAGGAGCGACAGGTCGCGCACCAGGCTGGGCGTGTGTGTGTGTGTGTTCGTGTGTGTGTATGTGTGTGTGTGGGTGCGCGCGCGTGAGGTGGGCAGTGGCAGAGGGGCATGATTTGTGGCCTTTGGGAGATGGTGGGAATGGGCGCATCAGTGAATAAAGGCAACGCAATTCAGGGAAATGTCGCATTACCAATGAGATATGCCAAAGGAGAGCGCCGGGCAACCGTGTTGCACGGCTTTTCTCGTTAGTGAGTGCATGAGACCCTCCACTTGCACGTTTAGTTTGCTACCGCCACTCAGAAATGCACGGGCGCCTTCCGCGCACGTTCACGCTTTAGATGCAGCTTCCCAAATCACCGTTTGCAGGACCTCTGCGCCCTGCCGCCAAGCCCAGGAACGCCGCAGCCGCTCCGCCGCTTTCGCACCCTTCTTCCTGCGCCTGCGGCTTAGTGCCCTGCGCCTAGCGTCTGCATCGTGTTGCTGCTCAGGTTTCAGGCCGCCTCCAGCACAGCTTGATTGGCGGCCACGGCGCAGGGGCAGCCCGTGCCTCGGCTACCGCCATGGGCCCCAATGCTGCCACTCGTATTAGCCTACGGCAAGCCGCGTGGCGCACTGACTTGCGGCTGTGTTGTGTTGAGCTTAGCAGGGCCCCAACTCCCATAGGCGACGGCCCCTATGTGATGCGCTGGTTATCGAAGGCGCAGTGCCGCCGCCTCGAACCTAGGTGCGGTGTCTGCCCTTGCGCACGCACAGCTGCATGCGAGATGCTTGGGATACTGCTCGTCGCCGTCCCAGCCACCGCCACTGTCAGCACCAACGGCGCGGAACCGCCTTCCTGCAGCGCGCTTGGGCCGCCACATCGTGTCCAGTGCTGCTGGCGCATCGCTGCTGCGGTTTGACCGCAGCTAATCAACCTATGGGACCGCAAGGCCCTTTGAGTTGTCTGCATGGCAGCTGCATGACAGCTGCATGGCGTTAATGGCAACCCATTAGGCACACACATTCAGGCGCAGGTCGCCATGCTGCAGGGGCAGAGGCAGCACCGCTCACGTGCTGTATGCAGCCGTCGACGTGCCCTTGGCCTTGCTGACCAGCGCCGCGTGCACGCTCTTGCGCAGCTCCGCCACTAGCTCCTTGTGCTGATCATTCCCTGCTTTGGACGGTGGGCATCATTTAGCAAGACACCGTGAAGCAGCAGCGGTCACACCACGGCATGGCACACCAAGCCGCACGCACCGTGCACAGGCGCGACTGCAGCCATCGCGCCCCGTGTTTTAGGCGCCCGAGGGCGCGCTGTCTAGTGTAGCAGTGGCCCCGATGATCTTGGAGCAAAAGGGATGCAAGGAGCAAGGTGGCGATGCTGCCAGAAGAACCTATAGGTTGAAAACATCTGATGCAATTCGTCGACGAAGCACGCCTTAGAACTCACTGCCTCGTTTGCCGGTTCAGCCGCCGCTGTTGAGGTCTCGACCAGGTCTCGACTGGTGCTTTCTGGTGGGGGCCCACTGGCTGCCTTGCTGACAGCTAAAGGAGAAGGTCCACAGGTAGGCACGTGTCATCAAGTTTATTCGAATGGCGCATACATGGCTGCCATGAGCAGAGGCCAACACGGGGGCACTAGCCCCCTCTGTGCTGACCCAGAGAAACCAATCGGCAACCCCTGCAATGTGCCCCCTGCCTAGCCCTGGCTGCAGCCCTTCGCCCACAGCGCGGCGTGTGGCGCCCTGGCTGCGCACAAATAATCAACAAAGCCGGTCGTATTACCAACATGGGTATGCAACTGTGATGCAGGGCGTGTGCGCTGAATGCAGATGTCAAAACGTTGCACCCCCAAAACCCGAGACGATATGCCTGGACACAACAACGCAACCGCGGCGTTCCGGCCCCCGCGGACCGAAGCGCCGGTGACGGCATCCCAGTAAAGGGAGCGTGAGCAATCCCCACCATTCAAAAACTGGGCCGCTTGGGCGGCGGCATGGCCGCTGCACCGCCCCTTCCCCCCCTGTACGTTCCACCCAGCGATTGTGACCGAAGCGACAGCCCATGATGCACCCCTTTCCCGCTCTTGCCAGATGCTGAACGCGCCGGCGCCTGGCCTCCTCCCCCTTTCCAAGCCCTGGTGCGCCGCCTCCCAATGGTGGCACTTCCCTAGCCGAAGCTCGCCGCTTTCGATCCCCTCTCCGCCCCAACAGGCATTGCGCCCGCCGCGCGCCTCCCGCGGAGCCGTGGGGGCGCCGGCGGCGCCCGCGCCGAACTGCAGCGTGGGCGAGGCGGCGAAACGCATGACTCATCACGCGTTGAGCTCCTTCTGGATCTCCCCGAAGCTCTTGCCCTGCAGCACAAGGTCGCACAGCAGAAGCGCCGTGTTGGTACAAAGTGACGGCAGCGGTCAGCGTGATCGGGGGGCCGAGCGGCCGCCTCGCGGCGCGCACAGTTAGCGCACGGCGGGCCGAGCGCGCGCGCCCCCTGCCTGCGCCGCCCGCGTCCGCCGTGGCTTGACACCTGCGAACCCAGGAGCAGCGCGCCGCCCGCGCCACCCCCCGATCATCGCCCATCCCATCCCTCTTTTCCGAGCAACGCCTCACCCCAGCTCATTTGCAACCTCCCACGCAAGGTACCCGCCGGCCGGCCCCGCGGCTGCAGCCCGTGTCCCACCCCCCAAACACACCTTGGTCTCCGGCACGTTGGCCTGGATGTAGGCGGCCCCGATCAGCGAGGCCAGCGCGAAGCCCGTGTACACAGCAGACAGCCCGAACCTGTCGACCCATGCCATGAAGTTCTGGCCGATGGCCACGTTGCAGACCCAGTGGGTCACCATGGCTGCAGACACCGCGTTGCCTGCCGGTCCGGCCGGGGAAGGGGGACGGGGCGCGCGGGTGAATGGACAGCGAGCGGCGTTTGTTGAGGCAGGCCCGCCGCAAGGCGCCTGTCCGCAGAGGCGCCCGCCGCGCCGCGCGTGGGCGCGCCGCCCGCGTCACGCCGAGCCAGCTGGCACCCCCGAAACACCCCTTGAACTCCACTCATGCTGCTCCCGTTGCGGCCCCGCTGCCGCCCCACTGGCCTTGCGGCCCTGCTGCAGCACCGCTGCGCCCCGCTGCAGCCCTGCTGCGGCATGCAGCCGAGCTGCGGTGCCGCTGTTGTTTGCGGCCCCCCCTGCAGCCCCACAGCCGGCCCAGTAATGAGTCAGGAGTGAGGGCCCTCACCCCTGACGCACGCATCGTTGAGCTCCGGCACTATGAGGCCGCTGACGGGGCCAGCGCCGATGGCAAAGCTCAGGATGTAGAACAGCGTGCCGCCCAGGGCGATGGGGCCTGATGGGGCGAGGGCGGTTCAGGGTTGAGCAGGCGCGGTGGGTGTGGGCGCCTAGGCGGCGGCGCTGCGCCGTGCACGGCGGGCGGGCAACAGTCAAGGCGGGGCAGGCCGGCCGCAGCGGCCAGCCTCGCCGCAGCGCGCGCCCCGGCGCGCACGGGGTGCGGCCGTGGGCGCCGGCCAGCGGAGGCCGCGGTCAAACGCTATGGTGAAACCTTGCGCTGAAGGGTGGGACTTGCGGGTGCGGCGGGTGCGTTCGTGTCCCCTCACCCGCGTATGCTGAGAGCGCGGGCAGCACAAAGCCAGCGGCCATGATGAGCATGGCTGCCGCCATTCCGAGGTAAGACTGCAGCAGCAGCTGCTTGCGGCCGGCCTGCTCTATGAGGCCCGTGGCTATGAGCGTGCCGGCCACGTTGGTCGCGCCGACGGCGGCGCTGGCGAGCGCGCCCGACGTGATGCCGGCCTGCGGAAGGCGGAGGGACGTTCGAGGGGAGGGGAAGGGCGTGTAGTTGAGGGGATGCCGCCAGGTTTCCTCAGGTGCGGCTCGGCAACTCAGGCCGGGAGATCAGGGCGGGTACGATCGTAAGAGCGGCGCGCAACGCTCCCGTCCGCGCTTAAGGAGGCAGTCGCGTCGTGCAACGCCGCAGCGCCGCGCCGCGCTCTCAGGACCCGCACCAGGCGCACTGCCCCCTAAAAAGCCCCCTGCCGCAACAGCCCGCAAACCCCCTCGTTTGAACCCCCAAAAACAGGCCGCACGGTGCAATTGCCTCAGCCCCTACCCCCGCCC
>NW_014009988.1:0-3329 GCF_000611645.1 Monoraphidium neglectum
CGCGCCGCGCCGCGGGGCGCGCGCTGCGCGCGGTGGGCGTCGCGGCGCGGGTGGTGCTCGTGTTTGGGTGGCTCTGGGGGCTCGCGGACTTCACTTTTTGGAAGTCCACGCAGTCGTGCCACATAGAGAAGTATGCTATCCCCGAAATCATGCTCGTGGTCGACGCCCTAAAGGGCGCCGCCACGCGCCTCGCGGGCGCGCTGCCGGCCGCCGGCCACTGAGCGCCGGGCGGCCCCGGCCGCCCGGCCGCGTGCGCCGCCCGTCGGCGCGGGCCTCGAGGGTGGACCAGACTCTCGCTATTTCTCTCTCGCGCGCGCGCACGCGCCCGCCCGACCGCCTCGCCTGTCCCAGCAGAGACGCGGTCGGCACGCACGGCCCGAGGCCGCGCGCCGGTGTCGGCCTTGCCCCGCGGCCCTGTTTGCCGCTCGCTCCGCTCCTTGCAATGAACCATGCCTGTCCTGCTGCGCAACTTGGCTGTATGGTGTATCGTATGTGAAGCAAAGCCGCGCGCGCCGCCCCGCCCTGCCTGTGACGGGCCGGGCCGCCGCGTGCAGTACAAGATGCGACACAGCCCCCCGCGCCGCGCGCGCCGCCGGCGCCACGTGCCCCCGGGCGCCACGCACCCCCCACGCCCGCTTTGATTGCCCGCCCCGGCGCGCCCCGCCCGGCGCGCGTGCCCGCGGCTGCGGCCGCCGCCCGGCGCCCGGCGCCCGGGGCGGGGGTTTGATGGAAGGCGCGGGGGCGCCTTCGACGTGCTCTGGGGTTTTTTGGAAGAGGCCGTCTCATCCTTGCAAACTTTTCGAATCGGCGCGGCGGCGCGCGGCCGCATACTGGCGGGCGCCTGGGCTGCCCTGGAAGAGCAGAGCCGGGCGCCGCCCGAACGCCCGGGCGCCGCGTCACCCCGCGCCAAAAGTTTAGTTGTTTGCGTTTACTTCAGTGGCCCTTGGCCGCCGCGGGGCGCCCGCGAGTCATTCGGCCGCGCCGCGCGCGCCGCCTGCTCCGCACCTGAGTGCGGCGCAGGGGGCGGCGCGGGCGCTTCGCCCTGCGCCGCGGGCTGCGTGCAATGCGCCCAGCGGCACCCAGCAAGTGAGTGGTTGGGCCGGCCAGCACACTGCCGCGCAGCCCCCTAAGTATGGCACACTGACAATTGCAACACTGCTCGGGCGGCACAGGGCGCCCGCACCCTCCGCGCCGCCGCTGCTCGGGGCGCGGCCCGCACGGCGCAGCAGCCGCCTTCGGCCAGCCGCGGTGGTCTTGCCCTGTACGCAACCTGACGTCAACTTTGGTCATCGGGCCCGGGCATGACGCGACCCTCAAATGACAGGCCCCGGCCGCCGCCGCTGCCTCTCCCAAGACTTGACACACCGCGTGGCTTACTGCGTCGGTTAGGCACCCGGCGGCAGCTGTGTGCGCTCGCCCATTCGCTCCCAAGTTCTCTAGAAAGGGGGGACCCGTCCGCGTCCAGCCCGGCGGCTCGAGCTCGTCCTGCGCCACCCTCACACGCGCATCTGTCGGGCGTAAACCCTCCTCCCACCGCCCACCGCTGCTGGTTTCTTGCTTTTGCCCTCGTGCCCTCGCCGCAAACTCACGGGGCCCGAGGCGGCGCCCCGCTGCAAGCAGCTTGTACTACGCCCGCGCGCCCGCCTCGCAATGCCCCTCAGTCACTGCGTCTTTTACTAATCTATGTACAGGTTTCGCACTCAAGCACTGCTCCGCGATCGCAGATTTTGAGGTGGGGGATGGAATGCAAAGGCGTCGGGTGACCGCAATGTGTAATCAAGGTTGCCGGCGACGGGACAGGGGTCACAGGCGTGGCAGGGCAGGGACATTCGCCGCAGGCTCACTACACGAGAGGACACTGTTGCTGATGCACTGCGCTGAGAAAGCCTTTGATGACCAGCCCCAGCCAGCGGAGGTGTGGCCCCCTGGTGTGACATCAGCCACCCCGCACGCCTCGGTGCGAGCCGCCACCCGGACGCCCGCGGCGCCCCGCCTCCGCTGCCTGCACCCGCCGCGTCTCAACAGAAGCCGCCCGGTCTTGCTTAGCCCGGCCGGACTTGGAGATCCGTGCTGGGCAGGGGCGTTGATGCCACCCAATTAATCCAAATAATCCACGGCGTTCCAACACGTCGCGGCCGCACCTAGCATCCCCCACCGCCGCCTCCTGCCTCCCCCCCCCTTGAGCCCTGCCCTCTGCCGCCGGTCCTCCTCGCGGCAGCGCCCGGCGGCCGCAAAGGCGGCCTGGTGACGACATCGCATGGCTGATTACGTGAGGGCGCCGATGTATGCGGCGGAGATCAGGAGTGACGTGGCGGCGGTGAGGCCCGCCGGCATGAACTTGCGGGATGCCTGGTAGCGCCCTGGGCGCGGGTGTGGTGCGTGATTGAGTGTGCGGGACGGATGGGGGTGTGGTTTAGAGAGGGGTGGACGGGGGATGTGTTTGTGCATGTGCATGTGTGCGTGTGTGTGTGTGCACGTGCGAGTGGTTTTGTGTACATGTATGTGTGTGAATGTGTGTGTGTATGTGTGCATGTGTGTGGTTTGTCTGCGCGCGTGCGCGTGTGCGTGCAACGTGTGTGTGTGTGATTGTGTGTGTGTGTGTGTGTGTGTGTGTGTAAGTGCGCGTGTCCGGGTGTGTAGGACGCCCGCGGCAGGCCCCCGCTCGCAGCGAGACCCAGCACAACTCTCTGTCACGTTGGTCATTTGCTGGAAAAGCGTGGAGCACTTCAGACCGGTATTGCAGATGGCACGTGATACAGACAGCCCTGAGGCTCTGTCAGTTCATACGCGTCACGGCATTGTGGTGTTGACTGTTGAGAGATGCGCGCGGGCTCACTTGACATGACGAGTGTCAGCAGCACCGATACCGCGAGCGCCACCGCGATCGCCCCCTTTGCGCCGGACCCGACCATCGTGCGCGCGGCCAGCGCGAGGATGAGCGCCGAGCCGCCTGCGGCGGTGAGCGACTTGGTGCTGCCCTTCTTGGCAAACGCGGCGGCGCCGCCGGCTGCGGGCGCGCGTGGGAGGGGCGCGGGGTCAGCGACTGCCGGCGAGCAGGCGTCGAGTTCGGCGGGTGGGAGCGGGGCTGTGGGTCTGACATGACATGGCCCGCTCGCGATAGAGAGCGGGGCGCTGTGCTTCTGCGGCATCACCAGCAAATGCTGCGCCCCCTGTGCCCTGCCGAGGTCCCCTCCTCACCAGCCAAAAAGGCAGCATATGCGAACGTCCACAGCCGCAGGGGGTGCGGCTCGCTGCCGCCGCCGGCGCTGCTGCCGCCGCCGCCCGCGCCGCCGCTGCCCCCACCGCCGCCGCTGCCGCCGCCGCCGCCC
>NW_014009988.1:3736-6330 GCF_000611645.1 Monoraphidium neglectum
CTGCCCCCACCGCCGCCGCTGCCGCCGCCGCCGCCCGCGCCGCCGCCTGTGCCGCCAGCTGCGGGGGCGCGCGGGACGGAACATGTGTGTTGCAGAATGGGGTATATCCCATCTGGCAAGAGCGTATCTGGGCTCTAGTGGCATGTCTTTGTCGGGTGCGCTTTAAGGACAGCGTTGTTGGAGCTACAGACTTGAACGGGGGTGCGCACCTGCCGCCCTAGGGACTGACGCCGCCCGGTTCACACGCAGTGGGCCCGCCACTAAGGGGACCCTGCGTTCGGAGCGTACGGTCAGCGTCTCCGTGTGTTCGTTGAGGCGCAGCGTCTCACAGTCGTCGGTCAGCAACGCCGTCGTGCATGGTCACGCTGGCGCGGCGCCAGCGTCAGCTTACCTAGCCACTCTCATTGGCAGCCTTTGAGGGGACACGCGGGCACCTGGGATGCGGCGATGCTCCATTTTAGCACCGAAGTTCAGCGCGCACAGCGCCATGCTGCTTGTCAAGTCGAGATCGTTTTTTGCTTCGACTGTTTTGATCTCGCGGGTGCAGTGCTGGATGATGCGACTGCACGCTGCATAGCCGAATTTGTGATTGTGGGGTGCCGTCGACCGCAGATACATGCTGCTGCACACTTGGCTGATGTCACCCGGTCATGGTAATCACGGCAACAGCCATGATGCCGTCACGACACAAGAATGCCTTACACACACAACCAGGGCAAAGCCGCCCGCGTCTGCTTGACAGGGGCAACCCCGCCACCAAGGCCACCCAGAAGCTCAGCAGTCGTTCAAGCCGCCGCATCGCGATCGGCCGCGACCGCTCGCCGCCAGAAATGACGCAAAACGGAAAATGGTTTAGACGAACGGGCGCGGCGGCGGGCCTCGTCTCAGCCCGGCCGCGCGCAGAGATGAGCTTGCAAAACTTCGGGACGGCAGGAACGCCTGGCAGCTTCCGCGGGGCCGCCGCACAGGCATGAGAGGCACTCGACGGGCCAGTATGGGCTGCCCAGGGCAGGTGGGGTTGCGCAAGGCCTCGCGCCAATCCGTTTGCGCGCCGCAAACGGCTGCGTGCGCTGCACGTCGTTGCTTGGAAAAACGGCGACAAAACACTTGGGGACGTGAAAACAGTCCTCGCCAGATTCATGGCACCCGGCAAATGGGCATGGGGGAGGTGTGCCAAATGCGCCCGCCTGCGCTGTCGCGCCGCTCGAATCCCCCTGCGCTAGCGGTTGACCGGAATTCTCCCCTCGTGAAGCGCCCAGGGGACAGATGCGGAGGAATTTGAGGGTGTGGTGCAAGGAAAGCGACACCTGCTGTGTGTGTGCGGTGGGGGGCCTACAGCTACAGCACGCCCCAACCTAAACAGCCGCCGCGTGAACAATCAGCGGATTCGTAGGCCGGTGTTGTTGGGCGAGGCGAATGCCGAGGGCGAGGCGAATGCCGAGGGCGCGCCGCCGCCACGCACGCTGAACTAGCCAAGCCAGGGGCCCAGATCGCAGGTGGACGCGCCCGCGGGAGCGGCGGCAACGGCCCAGCGGCTGGGGCGCGGACAGCCAGGCCTTCTTCTGCAGGCGCCAGCTGTGGCTGAACTAACGCCCTGGCCCCACACGCGCGTGGCCGCCCCCTGCGCCATCAACTAGCACTGCCTACTGCAGAGGCCCATTAGAGGGCGGATTGCGGGACCAACCACGGCCGTGGAGTGGAGGGGATTTCGCCACAGCCGGCCCAGGAAGGCACAGCGTGTGGATCAAGCAAGAGGGGGACACCGCGCGCTCACAGGGGTTGGGTGAAGCATGCAACACGACTTCGCACCATTCCTCCAGCCATGAGTGCGACGTCCCCGGCCCACCCCTGCCCCAGCTCGAAGGGGTGGGCAGCAGGCGCGCCGCCCGGCCCTGCGCCGCGCGATCGCCGGTAACTCAAAGGTGCGTGTGGCCTCAGACCCGCCTGCCCAGCTGCCGACGCCCGACAGGACGCCACCGGCCAGCACCGGCCCTCACGAGCCTGATAGGCTGCCGGTTCTGCCAGCAGCGGCGACCCCGCTGCCTCGAGCGCCGCGCGCGCCTCAGCCCGCCAGCCGGACTGTGCGCATCTTCGGGAGTAGCTGGTCCAAGCTCGGCTTGGCCTTCGCGCCCTGCGCGCCCGCGCCGCCGCTCGCCGCGGCTGCGGCGGCCGCGGCGACGCCGGCCATGAACTCCCTTGGGGGTACGACCGCCGCGTGGGCCGGCGGGGTGCAGCCGTGCCAGGGGGGCTGCTGCGGGTGCCACCACGGGCGCGGTGACGAGGCGGGGGCCGGCGCGGCGGACGACGGTTGCTGCTGCTCCTGCTGTTGCTGCTGTTGCTCCTGCTGCTGCTGCTTTGGCTGCTGGTCCTCTGCTTGCCTTGCTGTTTGATCTGCCTGCTCGAGGTCCTCCTCCCCTTCCTCCTGCTGCTGCTCCACCTCCTCCCCCCGCTCACTATCCATGTCAGCGACTCCGAGCCCCTCATCATCCCCCACGCCCTCCTCGGCCATGCACGCCGCAACGTCCGCGCCCGACTCCCTCAGCCATGCGGCCCCGGGCGACGGCAGCGACCGCGACAGCGCGCGCCCGCCGCCC
>NW_014009987.1:0-5923 GCF_000611645.1 Monoraphidium neglectum
CCCCAGGGCAGCCCCCCCCCATGCAAACAGACCTGAGGGTGAGTCCCTTGAGGAAGTTGATGCAGACCTTGCTGCCCACGACAGTGGCCTCAGGGTAGAGGTCCAGCACCTGGAGGGTTGGGGTGGATCGGATGGGGCAACGTGTGGTGCGGGCTGAGTGGGTTGTGTATAATCAGTGCTTTGGGCGGATTGCATGTGGTGGACGGGCTGCATTTGTTGGTGGACTGCACTGTGCTCTGTGCAAACAGGGTGCGTTGAGGAGTGTTTCGCAGGGGGGATGCGCCGACATGACGAGTGGCCGCCCCGGCGTGCCTCTGGGCTGCGAGCGGGCGGGCTCGACCCGCGATGCCCGCAGCGAACCCTGGCAGCAAACCCCTGGCTGCTGCGCCTGTGCCGGCCCCCACGACCAACCCGGCCCCGCCCTCTCGAACTGCGCCTCAACCAAAGAGGGGGCCAGGCCACGCCTTCCCCTGCCCTCTGTATATGCGCGCGTGTGCTCGCGCACATGCGCGCAAACACACACATGCACACACACATGCGCACACACACACAGACACACACACACACACACACACACACCTCCTCACAGTCACCCACTCACCGCAGGGACCAAGAAGGAGTGGTCGGGCTCAGTGTGGCTGACCACAATGTAGTCGATGCCGCGGCCGGCTGCCGCCAGCTGGTCCTTCAGAGTCTGTACACGCGCGCGCATGTATGTGTGTGTGCGTGTGTGTGATGGTGGGTGCGGCGAATGGCAAGGGTGCAGACATTGCAGCGGCGCGCAGCCGCGTGCGTCTTTGGTGCAGCTACAGGGGGGTAGGGGCGCTGCGTCGGGCGGGGCCCGTGAATTGAGGGGTCGAGGGCTGAGAGCGGCGCAGGGTTTGTTTGCTGTGGCGTGCTGGGGAGGGGCAATTTCCAGGGGGAAGGGAGTGCCGCAGAACGGGCCCGCACACATGAACGCTCGCACACGTGCCATCACAACAAGGCAGGGGCAGGCCCGGCCGGCACCGTTTGCCGCGGCCTCGTGGCTCGCGGCCCAGGCAGGGCACGCCCCCTGCGCTCCGTTGTTTGGAGAACTTTTTGAGCACCATCAACCCTTGGACGTGAAGGGCTCACCTGGATGTACAGACGGCTGAACTTCTCATGGCTGCGCCGCAGGGCAGACGGTTTTGGGGGGAGCACAATGGGGGCCATGCATTGTCGGGATGCAAGGGCCAAGCGTTGTGCCGGCGGCCGCCGCTCGGACAAGCAGGCGCGCCCCCGGCCCCTGCCGCTCTCAGCGTGCAGCATCCGGCCCCCCGCCCCGCCCGCGGCGCCTGGGAGCGTCCCCCATCCCGTCGCCCGTGCGACGGCGCCGCCCACCTGGCATCAATCAGCGCCGTGTAGTCATCGCCAAAGATGATGTATGAGTTGTAGGTGGTGCCCTTCTCAAGGCTGCGTTGAGCGGTGAGGGGGGCGGGGTCCGTTCCTTGTTGGGGGTGGGGGGTCGCGAGCTGTTGGGGGCGTTGGGCAGCTGGGTCGGGGAAACATGACCGTCGCCCCATTGTGCGGCCGCCTGCGCACGCTCTCTAAGCACGCCTGCCGGAACGCTGCGGCGGCGGCGGCCGCGCCGGCCCGCAGGACTGCCGCCGCGCCGCCAAGCCCTAGCGCTCAACATTCCCAGAACCAGCGCCAGAGCCAGCGCCCCGCGGTGGCTTCCCTGCTTCCCGACGGCAGGCAGCGCCGCGCGGTGCCGCCACGGCAACGCCCGCCATCCCGCCACCTTAACGCGCCGTAGTGCTGGTTTTCGCCCATGGCAGGGTCTGCTCTTCGGCCGCCCTTACTGTGCGCCCCGAAGGTCCCACACACCGCCACCGCCACTGCCCGGCAGCTGCGCATGCGCAACATTTTGTGATTTCGCCAGGTCGGCGGCGTCACCCACCCAAACTCAATATCAAAGCGGTCCCTGTCGTAGTCCAGGGACCGGATTGCGACAGTGTTCTCGGCCAGCTGGAACACCTGGGTCTGCAGCCGCTTCTCCTTTTGATACATCTCCACCGCGGACATCATGATCGTGCCGGGCTCCTGCACCGCGACCGCCGCGGCGCCGACCGCGCGCGGCACGCCCGACGCCGAGGCGGCGACGGCGACGGAGGGGGCGCGGGAGCGCGGGGCGCGGCAGGAAGGCGCGGGGCGGGGGACGGGGGCCTGCCCGAGGGCCGAGGGGAGGGGGCGAACGGGCGGAGGGCGGCGCGCGGCGCCAGCAGCGTGTGGGAGGCATGGGGTGGCGCGCTCGCCAATGGTGCGCGGGGCAGGCTGCTGCTGGCGAGCGCAGCTGTTGCAGAGAAAGCGACTGTTCATGGCGCAGGTATGGCCGCTGCCGTAACCCACCTTGAGGCTCGGGAGGGGAGTTCCCCTCGAGATGGCCCCGCTCGAGAGTGCACGCCCAGTCTGCATGCTGCCAAACGCACTCATGATGTATACGACACCAATTGGAGCAGCGACGACACCGTTTGTCAAGCACAGATCACCACCACTCCGTGCTGAGCACTTGAAGTACGGTAGAGGCTTTCGTCAGGAAACCGGTCTGCGGTCACGGGCTGGAAACATTGACAGGTAAAAGCACGATGTGGTATGCGTTACAACCATGCCAAGCCCGACTGAAGCTACACAATCCAAGCATGAGCACTACTGTGAGCCACACTGCGTCGCCTCAGGTGCCAGCTCAACCGCGCTGTCGCTCATCGCGCACCAGACTCATGCACGTCCAAAGCGCCCTGCGCTTCACATCATGTCCACGGCCGGCACGTCGGGCATGTCCTCGACATACGAGTCATCCTCCAGCCCGTCCGGCAGCCCCTCGCCCTCCTCCCCGGTCGCAACCTCCATCACGCCCCCCTCCCCCGCCCCCTCGGCGCCCGCCCCCTGCTCCTTGGCCGCCGGCTCGCCCCCAAGCGCCACAAATTGCGCGGCCAGCGCCTCGGGGCTGTGCTTTGCGGGGTCGTAGCCGCGCTCGTCGGGCTCTGGCACCGGGTCATGCCAGTAGTCCTTGGCCAGGATGGCCCACACAGGGGTTGCCTGCGCGGCGTCCTCGATTGTGATACCCTCCGGCCTTGAATGGTTGGATTCATAAGCAAAGCAGGGAGCGGGGTTGGGCGGGGGATGGCACGAGTGAGGGCAGGGTGGGGAGGGAGGGGAGATGCCTGACTGGACATGCGCAGGGCACGCACACGTGTCGGCCACCCGCCGGCGCTGCTGGCGGCCTCCTGGCGCTTTGGGCACATGCGTTTGAGGGCACACACAACCACTGTCGCGGCAAACCTTGCTGCACTGACAAGCGGTCACCTTACCCCAGCGCACACACTAGGCAAAAGCAAGCACGCATGTCTGCGCACACACTTACACACACTCTAATTCTCTCTCATATGCACACACACACACACATACACACGCACCTGATCCTCAGGATGGGGGTGTCGATGTTCTCGTGCACCGTCGTCACCGGGGCGCGCGACAGCACGCGGCTGGCGGCGTCAAACATGTACAGCGACGTCATGTCCATGCTGCGGGGCTCCAACGTGGCGACGCCTACAAAGTACATTTTCAGGACCTGGAAAAAAAGGAAGTTCGCGCAGTTGCGCCGCAATTAAGGGATTGATTGCAAGGGAGGGGATCAGCGTAGCTGTTGAGAGGTGGCTTCAGGAGTGAAAAGAGTGGATTGTGAGGAGACTGGGAAGCAGCTGCACGCACCAACCATGCTTGTGGTGCACGCGGGGCCCTGATGGAGCGGGGCCACGCGCCACCGCATAGGGCCGCCATGCCACGACAGAGCTGCAAAGCCACCCCGCCCCGCCGCGCAAGCCGGCAAGCCCTTCCTGACGGCCCGCGCGCAGCGCAGTCTCGCCTCGTCCCCCGCGCCCGCCGCAACGCCCGGGGCGCGCGCCCACCCGTGAGGAGGGGTCCTTGTTTCTCAGCAGGTCTCCGCTGCCGAGCTCGGCCCAGGGGATGCACTGGAAGCGCGCAGGCGCGGCCGGCAGGTTGCCGTCGTCGGCGCAGCGGTTGAAGAGGTCAGACTGCGAGCGGGCGCCGCGGGAGGGTGGGGGCGGGGCAGGGGGGTTTGACCGCCGGTCAAACGTTCGTCAAGGTACGAGGAGTGGCAGTCCAAAGCGCAAAAAATATGGCGATTGAGTTTTGAATTCAGAGTTTTCCGCATGGGTGCGGGGAGGCTCGAAGCTGGGAGAACGAATCGACCGCCCCGAAGGCACAATTGAGCAGACATCAAGGGGCGGCTGACGCACATGTCGAGGTACCAAGGGCCGGCCTGGGCAGGCGTGCAGGGCGGGTCTGGGCAGGCGCCGTGCAGCAGGCTGCGCGCGTTGCAGGCGCGTTCGCCGTGCCCGCCACCGCAAACGCGGCGCGCCCCACGCGCCCCTGTTCCCGCAGCCCACCTTCTCATCAAAGACAAAGCTGTCCCGCAGGTCGTAGAGGCCGTCGGCCGTCTCAGCCACCAGCAGGTCGCAGCCGTCCTAGGGAGGGCGCCGACAGCAAAAGGGTCAGATCGCCGACGCCCGTCGCTCTCCAGAGCGGCGGGTGGCTGTTAAAAGCCGGATCGCTAGAGCTGAGACGCCGCCCGCTGCGGGCGCCCGCAGTGACGAGCGTCTGCGAGGCCGGCGGCCCAGCAGGAACCAGGGATGAAAGTAGTCATTCCGGGAGGACAAGTTAGGTGGCGCTATGCGGCGGGGCGACCCAAGGCGTATCAAGAAACCAACCATCTTGAACGACGTGTAACCCGCCCTGTTGCTGGTCAGCCGCTGCGCGTCCGCCACGCTGAGGGCTGTCAAGCGGTCCTCCTCAGTGCGCGGCGCCGCAACCTCCGGAGTGACGTCCTCAATTTCCACCTGAGAGGCATCCGGCCGGCAGGGGCAGGGAGGGTGCGACAGGCCGAGCACGGGTCAGGAGGCACCAGAGGGGTATGGCAGGTCGGGGGTGGGTCGCCGCGGGACGGATGGAGGAGGATGGCAGTGGTTGAGGGGGCGCCGATCGTGCAGTGTGTTTCGAGGCAGGCCAGCCGCGCCATGCAGAACGACAGACTGCGGGCAGCAGGCACGGGGGCCGCCCTGCACCAGCGGCTGCGTCGCCGACGCGCCTCGCGCGTTTGCAGCCCCGGAGGGTGCGCCCCTGCCAACCCGTCAGGCAGCAGCCGAGGGCACCAGCACGCGGCCTGCACGATCGTCCGGCCCCCAGCTGCCGGAACCCCGGGCTCATGGCCCCGTGCCCACCTCGACCGAGGAGGGGTCGATGCGTCCGAGGCGCCGCTGCTCCTTGAGCAAGAGGTCTTCTGGGGTGGGTGTCAAGTCCTGGAGGGGGGGGGGGTGACAACGTTTGAGAGGGTGAGAGGCTTGGAGGATGTGAGGCGTGTGAGACGGTGCGGGCGGGATGGTGACGTTGCGAGGGGGGCGCCGGGGCGTCAGCGCGGCGTGAGAGAGTAAGAGCAGCGCGCGCCCAGGCCGCTGCCACGCAGCCGTGCTGCCCGTGCTGCCAATACGCGCTTCACCTTCTAGCCTCCAGAAGGGGCAAACCAGAGCTGAGCCGCGGAAACAGCATGCCGGCCTGCGGCTGGCTACACAGCTGCAGACGACAGCTCATAGCCAGGGGCTCGCGTACCCGGCAGCGATTGCCTGTTTGACTTGCCAGTAGCGCAGCAAAAGTTGCGGCCACAACACCCAATCAACACCAAGAGTGGGGCTCTTTGCGCAAACGCAACCACACACACACACACACACACTCTCTCACACTCTCACAAACGCCCGCACACACACATACGGCACTCACACACACACACTCTCCCTCTCTCTTCCTTCCTCTGTCTCTGTCTCGCTCCCTTTCTTTCTCCCTCCCAGACTCTGCCGCTTCATACAGTAATGTGACAAGCATTGCCCCAACC
>NW_014009986.1:0-1106 GCF_000611645.1 Monoraphidium neglectum
GGGTGGGGTGGGTCTCTCTGGGCGTGTGGAAGGGCTGGTTGACCGCTGTTGGGCCGTGGTGACACGCCGTGGGGACACCCCTTGTATCTGGGTCACAAGCACAGGGCGATTGCGGAGCTTATCACGCGCCTGCGCCCTCGTTGCACTGCGTCGCAGCCGCCGGAGGGCGCCAGCGGCGCGGCAGCCGCGGCCAGCGCGCCCCCCGCAGCTAATCAGACGGAGCAGCAGCAGCGGCGCGGGGGCCCGTGCGGGCTGGAGGCTGCCGGGGGGACGTCTTCCGTCGAGCCCGTGGCTGCGACGCCCGCGGCCCCGGCGGGCGCCGCGGCCCCTCCGTTTCGGCCGCCGCCGCCGCCGCCGCCGGCCGCGGGCGGCGCCGGGTGCGTACCGCCGCAGGCGGCCGTGGCCCGCCGCCCGACGCTGTGCGGGGCGGGCGGGCTTGCAATCATTGAGGTCGGCGCGGGCGCAGGCGGTGCGGCGGCGGCCTTACCCGGAGGTCGGCTGATGTCCGCGGAGGGTGCCGACGCGGCGGCGCCGGTGGCCGCTCAGGC
Organism: Monoraphidium neglectum; assembly: GCF_000611645.1. Taxonomy (NCBI): domain Eukaryota; kingdom Viridiplantae; phylum Chlorophyta; class Chlorophyceae; order Sphaeropleales; family Selenastraceae; genus Monoraphidium; species Monoraphidium neglectum. The sequence goes on from NW_014009986.1 coordinate 549, forward strand.
GTCGCAGCTGCGGCAGGCGGCTCCCCTGGCCGGGCCGCAGCAGCAGCAGCAGCAGCAGCAGCAGCAGCAGCAGCAGTCGCAGCAGGCTGGCTGTGCGACGACCAGCGCCGCGCCCGCCGCCACCCCTGCGGCCGCCGCGCCCTCCGGGCCGCCGCCGCAGTGGCCGGGCGCGCTGCCGTCCCTCCCGATCGCGCTGCCGGCCGCAGCATCGTTTGCGGCGGCGTTGCCCCACAGCGGGCCTTACATGAACCCCTGCCCCACCTGGCTGCCGTGGCCGGCGCTACCTGGCGCGTTCCCCCCGCCTTGCTTTCCCTCTGGGCTGTGCGCCGCGCCTCCATACCCTCTCCCCCACGCCAGGGGCCCGCCGCAGCCCCCTGGGACCGCCGCCGCCGTCGCCGGCGCTGCAGCCGCGCTCGCGGCGTTTGCGCCGCCGGGCCTGCTGGTGCCGCCGCCGCACCTGCAGCTGCTCGGCGGCTTCCCGGGGCCCCGCGGTTTCCCCGCCCTGCCGCCGCAGATGGCGGCGGCGGCGCGGCCGCCGCCTGCCCCCGCCGCTTCCGC
>NW_014009986.1:1667-3710 GCF_000611645.1 Monoraphidium neglectum
CCGCCGCCGCACCCGCACCCGTCGCGCGGCGGCGGCGGCAGCAGCGCGGCGGCGGCGGCCACAGCTGGGCCCGTGGCGGGGGGCGCGGGCGGCGGGGGGCCGTTGACCGCGCCGGCGGCGCGGCAGGCGAGCTTGACTAGCAGCCAGGAAGCTTCTCTGCCCGGCACTCACGCGGCCCTGAGCAGCCCCAGCCTGGGCGCCGCGACGCCCACCCCCATGGGCCCGCCAAGCGACGTGCGGCCCGGCGGCGGCAGCGGCGGCAGCGGCGGCGGTGCCGCCAAGCGCCGCGCGGCGCAGCAGCAGCCCCTGCCCCCCGCGCCGTCCTCGCCGCCGGCGGCGCGGCCGCAGCAAGAGCAGCAGCAGCAGCCGCCGCCGCTCGCGCCACCCTTTCCGCAGCCGCCGCCCGGCTTCCTGCCCGCCGCGGCTGGTGCCGCATCCCTCTTGGGCGGCGGCGCAGCCGGCGCCCAAGGGGCGCAGCCGGCGGCGATGCTGCAAGGGGCGATCATCTCGGCTCTGAGGGCGGGCCATCTGGAGGCGACCGCGGCGGCGCTGGCCGGCATGCCGCCGCTGATGATGCAACAAGTGCTTCAGGGGCTGCCGATGCCGCTGCAGGGGATCCTTATGGTGGCGGTTGCAACTCATTGGAAGCAGTCGCAGCAGAAGCAGCAGCAGCAGCCTGGAGAAGGCAACGATGGCGGCGACCCTGGTTGCGGGGCGGGTGTGAGGGCGGCTGGCGGCCAGGCGCTGGTCCCCTTGCCCGCGCCCTCACCCGTGCCGCTGCTTGGCGCGCCCGCGCCGCCGTTTGGGGCGATGACTCCGCCGCACACGTGGCTGCCGCCTCAGGGCGCGCCGCAGTGTGCTACTGCGCAGGCGGCCGGCATGCCCCCGCCGCCGGCGTCACTCGCAACCCTGGCCTCTTTTGGCCCAGCCACTGCGACGCTCGTCTGCACCCAGCAGGAGCAGCAGCAGCAGCAGCACCAGCAGCAGCCGCAGCCGCAGCAGCAGCACCAGCGGGAGCGGCGCTTCTCCACTGCACAGGATTTTTCAGAGCCGGGCTCATTGGAGCCGCGGCGGCGCTCCAGCAATGGGGGCGTCCCTTCAAAGAACAGGGTGCGAGGCAGCAGCCCCTTGGATCAGTCCTCGCGCCACCCCGCTGACTCATGCAGCATGAGTCGCCGGGCCGTCTCTCACCGCGCTCGCCCTACGACCACCCCCGCCTCGCGAGGCGCTGTGCCCGTTCTTGAACCAAGAGTGCCCGCCGCCTGCACATTGAAACCCACCCACCCACCCCCACTCCCTCACCCATAGGCTTCACCAGAGGAGGACGGACGCCTAGAGCCCCCCCAGCAGCGGCCGCGATCCGGGGCGATGCAGACGCCAGGTGGGGGGCGGGCCCGCGGCTGCCTGGGCCCGCTCGTGGGCGGCCTGGGCACGTCGTGCCTAAGTCGTTGCATGTCCCGCCCGCCACGTTGCGCTGTGACACGCCACAGGAAATCCAGATTTGACCCTCAGGAATACGGCGTACGCTCCTCCCGTCCCCCAGCAGGCGTCGCCGCAGCAGACGCATCCTGGCGCAACCGTGTGCCCGCGCCGGCTGCGGGCGTCGGCGCGGCGGGCCTCAGCGCCCCCCGCGGTGTGGGCGCGCTTGGGCTTGCGCCGGCCGCTCAGCAAGCTGGCCGCTCCGCCTATGCCCTGCTGGCGCCGGGCGGCGCGGCGCAGCGCCGCGACGGGAAGCGTCGCCACGGCGGCGGCGGCGGCGGTGGCGGCGGCGGCGGCGGCACCAGCGGCGGCGCGCGGCGCAGCCGCAGCAGCGGCGGTGATGCGAGCAGGAGCTCGAGCCCTGAGCCTGGGGGCGCCGCCGCGACTGCGCGCTGCCCGGGCGCGGGCGAGGACGCGGGCCCGCTGGGCGCCGCGGCCCCGAAGCGGCCGCGGTCGGCGCGCGCATGGGAGACGCAGCGGGCGCCACCGCCTTGAGACGGCCTGCGGCGGCAGCGGCAGCGGCAGCGGCTGGGCCCTGTCGCGGGCCTGTGGCAGCAGTGGCGG
>NW_014009986.1:4074-6845 GCF_000611645.1 Monoraphidium neglectum
CGCCGGCTGTGGCGAGCCGCCGTGGCGGCGGCGCCCCCGCCCGTGCTCGGCAACCCCGCCTTTGCCGCGCAGGCAGTTGCGCTTTGAGGCAGCTCACCTAGACGCAGCGGGCCCTGATGTTTGATCAACACCCCACGCGGCGATTGGTTTCGGCGCCCACAATGTGGGGGTCCGAGCCCCCCTTGCGGGCCCACCACGGCGCGCACGACCCCTGCGCGGGCGTGCCTCCGCGTGCCGGGCCGCGCGCCCGCGCCCACGGTCGCGGCCGCCTGGCCGTGTCGGAGAGTCGGTCTCCGCCGGCCGCCGGCCGCCGCCGCTTATCCTCTCGCCTGTGGAGAGGCGCACGTGCGTCGACCTGTTTGCAAACGCCCATTGTTCAGGGCCGCGTGCCGGGGTGTCTGGTGCCAGCGGTGGGGCGCACGCCAGCCGGCCCTGTTCACCGGGCTCCCTGCTCGCCCCACACACGAGGCGTGCCCGCCGAGCCCTCAACAGGCTGTAAGGCGACGGGGGGGAGCTTGCTTGCTTTGCCACAGCGGCGCCGCCGCTGCCGTTCGGCGGCCGCCTTTTGCGCCGGCACGGGGCTGCGCCCTGCTGTGGAACACTCAGCGGCCTCGTGGCAGCAGTTGCAGTGGCGCACGCCCGTTGTGCGTGCCGCCTCGCCTGTGGGAGAGGCCGCATAAGAGGCTGCATTTGAAATTCGTGTTTGAACTGTCTGTCGGCCCGCCAAGAAGGGCAGCAGACACGCCTGCCGGCGTCAGCGGTGGGTCCCGCTGCGGCGCGGGTTTGCAGTCTGCCGGGTTCCGATGCGCCGGTGGCGCACGCGCTGAGGGGAGCGGCCGCGCCGCGCGCGCCGCGCGGCGGGCGCCGATGCGCCCCGCGGGGCGGGCGCGACGCGGCCGCCTGCTTTCTGATATGCCTTTGCCGCCGCCGCGCTATTCGCGGCGCGGCCTCGGAGGGCCCCTGCTGCTGTTTGGATGCCATGTCACGCACTTGGTTACGTCATGCTTTGCACGCTTTGCCCGCTTTGCCCGCTTTGCCAGCGGCAAGGGACACTCTGTGGGAAGGGAGGACACCAGCTTGCGCCATGTGGGCGATGCCCTTGCTCTTGCTCCCGGCGCCTCGCCCCCGCCGCTGAGGGGGAGTGCCCCAGATGAGCGGCGGCGGTGGCGCCGGCGCCGGCGGCCTCGTAGCGTTTGCTTTGTGGGAGTGGCGCGGGGTGCGCGCGACCGCGGGGTGCGCGCGACCGCGTGCACCCCGCGCGCTGTTTCTTGCGCATGCGGTTTGGGAAGCCGGGCACGCCCTGTGGTGTCTCCGGCGTTTGTGCGTGAGGCTGTTTGAAAGAATCCAACCACAAGAACACAGTTAAAATATCAAGTCCTGGCTTTCGACACTACCCGTCCCTTGGGCCGGGCCGCGCCGGCGCGCTTGCGTCGCACGCGCGCGGGCGCCCTCCGGCGCAGCCATGGCGCCGCGGTCCGCGCAGGCGGCGTTTCGGGGTCCGATCGAGCTTCTTGGGGCTTCACAACCCCCCGGGGCCCACCATCGGCGCGTCGCGGGGCGTGATGGTGTTGCCTGACAAGCTTGGCTGGGCTGGATGGGCACTGGGTCGCCGTTGCGCGGGGTGGTCGCGCCGGGCGGCGGCGCTGCAGGGGTGTGGGGGAAGTTGCGGGGTCGCCTTTGTACGTAGTAGCTGTAATCTTTTGGTTCCACGACAGGGAGTCTTTGCGGCCAACCCAGGCAGCCAGCGGCGGGTTTAACCGCTGCAGCGTTGAGGGCAGCGCTCAAAGCGGCCGCAGCGGCAGCAGCAGGTGCCGCAGCAGCAGCAACACCAGCAGAGGCAGCAGCAGCCCTTCAGCAGGCAGCGCCTTGCCCCGTGCCTGCGTCTGGGCAGGCGGCGACGGCCCGCGAGGGCCCGCCCGCCCCAACCCTGTCTGCGTGGCTGACGGCCATGCCATGGCGGCTGCTTGAGGAGCGGCGCTGGGCTTGGCTGGGCGGGGCGGCTGCTCCTGATCCCTGGGCACGGCCGCTCGCCTCCGCACACCTGAGCACCACCCAAGCTAGCGCGCTGCGACGCGCGCGGCGGCCCCCCGCGTTACAAGCTGCCAGCGCGCTGCTGTGCGAGTTTGCGCCCGGCGGGCATCAGCAAAGCCCAAAAATGGAGACGGCGGAAACCGACGGAACAGCAGGCCCCAGTGGATGCCATGCAAAAGGGGGCCAGGGGCCGGCGCGTGGCCGGCGCGGGGCCGGCCACAGGGCGGGTCAATGCGCCGCTTGAGGCTTGAGCGCGGGTGCGGCCGAAAGGCGCGGCGGCAGGCGGGCGGTCGGCGCCTCTGCCGGGGCGCACGCCGCGGTGGCGGGCGCGTGGGAGGGTCAAGAGGGGTCGAAGCTGAGAATGCTGGGAGCGCAGTGGCGCAATGCAGAGGGACAGCATCGGAGTTTGGCTCGGGAGGCAGGACACGCGCTTCCAGGCGTAGTGCCCACGTGATTTGAAACGGGGGGCGCTCGGCGGAGGAGGGATCAGGAGGTGCTACCAAGTTAAGGGAATAGAGGAAAGAGAGGCGCGCAGCAGCGGGAGAAGGCGCGGCGTCAACCGTCCCCTGTGTCCATCCGTTCGCCGCCGCCGCCGCCGCCGCTGCCGCGCTCCTCCTTTTCCGGCCCGTCTCCTTGGTCCGACGCCCGCGCGTCGGCCCCCTCCTCAGCACCCCCTCCGCCCCGGTCGCGCCGCCGCTGCTGCTCCGCGGCGGCCGCCGCCGCGGCGCGCTGCAGCGCGC
>NW_014009985.1:0-684 GCF_000611645.1 Monoraphidium neglectum
CCGCTGGCCCCTACGGCGGCTGGCCGCCGCAGCCGCAGCAGCAGCAGGCGGCCAACGGTGGCGCGGTGGCGGCGGGGTACATGCAGCAGCAGGCGCAGGCGCAGGCGCAGCAGCAGCAGCAGCGGGCGCCCGCGGCCGCGGCTGGGCAGCAGCAGCAGTACCAGCAGCCCCAGCAGCAGCAGCAGCAGCCCGGCGGCTTTGGCGGCCAGCAGCAGGCGCAGCAGACTGCGCAGCAGCAGGCTCAGCAGCAGGCGGCCCAGCAGCAGCAGCAGCAGCAGTACCAGCAGCAGTACCAGCAGTACCAGCAGGCTGCCCAGGCCTACGGCGCCGCGCAGCAGGGCGGCTACGGCCAGCAGGGCGGGGTGCCCCAGCAGGGCGCGTACGCCGGCGGTTACGGCGCGTACCAGCAGCAGGGAGGTTACGGCCAGCAAGGCCAGGGAGGTTACGGCCAGCAGGGCCAGGGGTACGGTCCGTACGGTCACTACGGCTACTGAGGCAGCCGCTTGATGCTGGCTGCTCCGACTAGCGGCCCGGCGTGGTGGGCGCTTGCGGGGCCCAACCCGCGACGATGTTTTGTTACGCTACCAGCGCGGCCCGCGGCCTCTTTCCGCCACGCAGCTCTCCCGCCCGGCGGCAGGCGTGGTTGGGGAGCGCCGCGGGCCGTGATGCATGGCAGGCTGGCAC
>NW_014009985.1:1480-6712 GCF_000611645.1 Monoraphidium neglectum
CAGCTCGGGAGCGTTTTGGCAAGTGGGTGTGGGGTGGGTGGTTGGGGGCGGTGGGGCCGTCGAGGGGCTCGCCGAGCAAGCAGGAGGAGTTGCAGGGTCGTGGGTCATGGGTCGAGGCAGCATTGCGTTTGCAGCTTGGTCTCTGGCGCGGCCCCCTGCTATAGTATGATGTCGCAAAGCGTCCCGTATCTTTTGAGTAAACGGCTGCACGTGTAATAGGAGGCACCACGACTCATTGGCTGGGTGTCTCTGCCCACGCGAGCAGACGGGCGTGGCTGGTTTGAGCCAGGGTCGCAGGGTTGGCGAGGCGCCAGCATGCCTTCACAGGCACTGGCAGCTCGCGTTGGGGACCAGCTGGTATGAAGGCTGGCTTCTGCCCTTTGTGCATGTGCTTCTGGGTGCTGATGAAAGTCGCAATACAGGAGTATGCAGCTACTCACAGTTTGCATCAGCAGTTTCAAGTTCCTGGCAGCTTCTCGATGGCGGTTGGCGTCATGCTCTCATATTATGTGCGAGTCGCAGGACCTCCTGCTTGGAGAAGAGTATTCTGGGGACACTAGACGCGATATATGCTGACAAAGTCGTTCAGCACTTAATTTGTGCGAGAGGAGGACACTTCTCCACGCAGCACGGAGCGGATAGTACGGTCAAGATGGCAACCCGCGGGCTGTGCGTGCTGCTGATCGCAGCTTTGGCTGTGCAGACGGTTTCAGGTGGGCCCAAGTTGATGTAATACAGGTCCTCGGCGCGTAGCTTGCACAAGCCGGCAACAGTTCGCTTATCGGGCTGAGTGATGCCCTCGTCAGCGGACCGGCAAGAAGCGTGAAGAAGGACTCTACTCATCGCTTTTGATCACCTCAATCGTTGCTTGCGGCTTGAGTGAGCTGTGCTCTGGGTGCCAACCTGAAAGCGCGCGCTCTGTTGCGCAATGTTCCATGCTTGGGCAGGACGTGGCCCCAAGATCGACAGGGATGTTATCCGCAAGGGCTTCAAGGTGAGTGATTGCAGCCAATGGGTTGCATCACCTGCTGCCCCAGGGCGCTCAGGGTTCCACTGGCAGGCGCATACTTGCCGCCAAGGTCACGGTCTGCATGCGGCCCCCGCCATGCTGAGCACCCTGAAGCTGTGAAGCTCATACCAGGCCGTGATTATCAAACCGTACCTATCACTACCAATCCTGGACACCGTTCGTAGCCCTATGCCGATGACACGGCCATTGTGTGCCGCGGCAACCACCCGTATGCCAATGTGAAGGGCGCCTTCATCGACGCCATTTGGTGCGAGCCTGGGAGGCGACTGGCGGCCGTGTGGGCGAGGTTCTAGACTTATGATAGCGAACAGCGCAGCTGCGGCACGCCCTGCGGCGCCCCAGGGCGCTTGCTCAAGTGCAAGCCCCCCATTCATCACCCGTCGCGCTCCGCGATGCCCCCGTGTGTGATAAAAATGCAGGGTTGGCGGGCTGTGGTTCCCACTGGAGGGAGTGAAGGACGTAAAGAAGCTCAGCCGCAGCGCCCGCTCCTGCTTCAAAATCAAGGGTTACCTCGGCCGCGGAGGGGCCGCGACCGCCCCCCGCACCCCCGGCCTGGGCCCGCCCGTGGTCGCAGTGGCGCCTGGCGCCGGCCGCTGACGCGGGCGGGTGCGGCGCAGCATGCTGGGGGGTGGACGATGCGATGCTGTTCCCTGCAGGCGGGCAGAGCTGGAGGGCGACCTCTAGGTTGCTGTGAAACTCCTCATTGTTTGTTTCTGAGGTTGTCAATGTCAGGAAGTAGGCGGGTGAGTGTGGGTGCCCAGGCTGAGACCTGCCCACCATTGAAATGCGTTGCTGTCCCTCTTGCTGCCCTTGCGTGGCATTGCGGTGGACATGTCGGAGGTTGACACTGTGGTGCTTCTCGTTGCCACGCCACCCTTCATGTTGTTCATTGTTCAGCTTCCCCTGGGTGGATGCCTCAAAGTCAAATTCCAAGAGCCTGGATGGCTCCACGTACGGGCAACCGCGGGACGCTGTAACAATTTCAATCCAACTCATAATCCCCTTATGCTTTGGCAGGGCTTGCACGCCTGGCGTGGGGTTGCATGCATGGTCCATACTTGGAGAGCCTGTGCTGTGTGTAGGGTAGAACAGGGCGGTTCATGTCACATAAGTATGTGTCATTTCATCCTGGTATTGTAATCTCAAGAGCTTCAAGAGGTTACGGCAGGCTCGGGCGCAAAAGTTCTGCTCAAGCCTTGCGCTGTTGAGCCGCTTTTGTCACGCCCTGTGCCTCCAACACGGTGTTTGGCAGCGCGCAGAGCTGGTTCCCGCTCTTGAGGGTCGACAGCTGTCCTCGAGCACTGTGGCCACGAGGCAGTGGCCGATAAGTTTGATTTCGTAGGCCTGCGCGTGGCATCAGCAGCGGCCGCAGCGGCGTTGTTGCGGCTGCTGTGCCTAATCTGGCTGCAAAACAAGTTAAACACTTTGTTTTTGGTGATGCACATAACCAAACCTATACTGTACAACACGCGCACGCGGCAATCGCATCTCGCCGCCGCCGCTCACTGGCGAGCGTGTGCGCATCGATGCATGGCCTCCGGCTGCCGTCTGCACCCACTGCTCGCACGTTCTCGCCCCCCCCCCCCGTTTTTCCAAGGATGTTGAGGCGTCCTTGCATCGCAGCAAGGAGTACGCGAGGGCGGGTGAGAATGCGCTCGAGGGTCGAAGGGCCGCAACTGTCGGTCGCGGCCAGTGGCAGCTCGCTGTGCAGGCTTTGCGGGCGCTGCGGCGGGCGCAAGAAGTCTGCCCCGTGGCACTGCATCACGAAATCGATGATAATCATGAGTAGGTGTTTGACGTACGCCCGGTCTTCGGTTTCTGGTCGCAGTTGAGAGCTGCTCCTAGTTCGGTATCGTGCGGACAAGGCTGACAGAGGACCGTTTGCAGTCCATCTTCTAATCTCACACTATCAATCTCCTCTCTTGCAACCGATAGATAAAACAGCATCGCCAGACAAGAATGCATTGGAGTGCTTCGGTATGTCGAGTGCCGCACCAGCTTTGTCGGGACCAGGGAGCTGTGCTAATCCTCTGGTCAGCTGGCGCAACCAACCATGCCAGGCGGGCGTGACGGCATACAATGATCCCCCGTGTCAAAGCCCATTTGACATGTATATATGTGAATTGTTTGTCTCGTCATCCAGACGCCGCAACCATCAAAGTTGGCGATCCAAACAAGCTCGTCAACCCTGGTGCCCACTTGAGCGGTCAAGGACAACGCATGACGATGGGCACAGGCTAGCGCGGGCGGCGCACTTGCACACGAGGCACCAATTTCTCAGCTCTACTAAGTGATTACAGTCAACACAGAGCCCATACGCACGCTTCTGGCCAGCACTGTTGCGACACTGTGCTTCGAGGCACTCGGTGGAGGACTTGACACCAGAGAAACACCTTCTGATCAGTAGCGCTCGATTGCATACATTTCATTGCAAGTCCTTGTCGCGCTCGCGCTTCACCTGCTTGCTTTGCCACACCTGGGAGACCCCGCGGCTCGCTGCGTCCTGCTGGGTGGCCCGCGTGGGACGCAAGCATGGCGGAAGAGGTTGTGGAGCTGTGCATCAAGAATCCAGGGAAGCATGGCGACTTTCGAAATGAACGCTCAGGCGGGGACCACGCTTGCGGAGGTGCAACAGCTCATCCAGCGCGACTATGATGGCAACCCGGAGCCGAAGACACAAACGGTGTGCTCATACACCTTTTATGAGGTTCAGGGGGTGCGCCGTGCGCCGGGGCGCTGGTGACCCGCCTGTCGCAGGGGGCACCGCCACTGCTCGGCAGCGCCTCTCGCAGTCATGTGCATCGTGACCCACAACTAGCGCCGCCCCCGTTGCCCCGCAGCTCATATATGGCGGCAAGGTGCTTAAGGACACCAGCCTGAAGCTGTCTGACATCCTGCCGCAGGTGCGGGGTCGCCGCAGACTGCGGCGATGCGCCGCGTTACGTCTCGCCCAGGAGCGCTGCAGAGCACATGGGCCACTGCAGATCGTCTTTTTCCTCGTTTGCATTGCACTGGATAGCCACGCCTTTGTTTCATCCAGATATAGGAATGTTACAAACGCGGTGCGCTGGATACTGCCGCAGTCGCGCGCCGCCCTGACCCTTCACAACACCCGCATCTCCTGTCACAACCCCTGGCAGCCCCTCGTTAACGGCTCGCCGCACAACTTGCACCTCGTTGTGCGGTCCGCTGCGCCTAGCGGCGCCGGCGCTGGCGGCGCGGGGAGCGCGGGTGTCACCGGCGCCGGCCGCCCGAGCCCGACCCCCAGCAGCGCGGGCCCATCCATGCCCGCCACCCCCTCCCTCAGCCGTGCCACCAGCTCAGCGACGCACCCTCTGTCAGCGCCTGCGCCCCTTCCTGGCGGCGGATCCGCGCCCCACCCGCCGCAGCCGCCGCCCGCGACGGCGGGCCCTGGCCCCGCTGCGCCCGCCGCGGTTTTCGCCCCCAGCCCCAGTGGCGCGGCCGCGCACCAGCCTCGGCCGGCGTCCGGGGTGCCACCGGCGGCGCTCGCGCACGGCGCCCTGCCCCCCTATTTGATGTTCAATCCTGTGGCAGCGGCTGCGTACCAAGCCGCCTACACGGCCGCGCTCGCGGCCACGCAGAGCGTTGCGGCCGCCCAGCAGCAACAGCAGCTGCAGCAGCAGCAGCTGCAGCAGAACGGCCAAGCCGGTGCTGCAGCAGCTGCCGGGCCGGCTACCAGTGCTGTGCCAGGTGGCGTCAGCGCGGCAGCGGCGCCAGCTGGCTTGCCAAGCACTGCGCAGCATGCGGTACCGCAGCAGTTTCTGCAGGTGGCGTCGCCCTTTGGGGCACCTGCTTTTGCCCTGTACTACCCCTCAGCCGCCTATAACATGCAGCAGCAGCATGCAGCCATGGCGGCGGCGATGCAGGCGCACGCGGCGGCGGTAGCGGCAGCGCAGCAGCAGCAGCAGCAGCAGGGCGGCGCGGCGCAGCACCACGCGCAGGCGCATCCGTTCCAAATGCTCCCACCTGGTATGCCCTTGGTGGGCATGATGCCAATGGGGGCCGTGGCCGCCGCACCTCAGGGTGACGCTGCTGCAGCCGCCGCTGCGGGGCAGGGCGGGTGGCAGGCAGGCATTCGCCGCCGCTTGCACCCCGTCGGACGCCACGCGGGCATGCCTGCAGCCGCGGGCGCGGGCGCCGCCGGCGCCGTGGCGGGCGCCCCGGCGGCCGCCGCGCCGCAC
>NW_014009984.1:0-5918 GCF_000611645.1 Monoraphidium neglectum
CAGGAGACCCCCGGTTGGGTGCTTTTCATCGCAGCCAAAATATTGAGATGTGGTTGACAAGCCAACCCCGCAGTCTGGCTCTCGAGGCTAAGGCCACAAGCAGAGGGAAGAATTTAAACTGAATTGGAACCCGCAGCCCTCACAACACATTTGGGGCAGGTGTAACAGTGCACACCTGCTGGACAACCACGCAGCGATGGCGTAGGCGCTTGTGTTGAGGATCCAGTTGGGGGATCACACCTGTCAAGCACAAGGGGTTGAGGTGAGATTCAAGTCAGGTTGGGAGTTTATCAACGCACTCACAGATGTACCGGTTTGGGTGGGGCACATGCACGTGCGCTGAGGCGCAGAGGCTCAGAAGCCCAAACGTCATCCCGGATCAGGATGGTGGGGGCAGGAGGCCCCCGTGTGGGCGGCTTCATCACAGCCAGTTGCAGCACCGTTGTACACTCACAACCCAAACAAGTAAGACTATGTGCCACAGCGGCGCCTGTATGGCTCAGCAGCCCTGTTCTCATCCCAGGTCAGGGTGTTGGGGGCAGGATGCCCCCGATTGGGCGAGAGGCTCATCAGCGCCAAAGCACACCCACACACACATAAGAGAATGATGCTTGCAAGGCTCGGAAACCCAATTGTCCCCTCAAGAGGAGATGAAGGGGCAGGAGACCCCCGTCTGGGTGATGGGTCGTCACAGCCGGCAAGCAGATGGACTAAACAATGGCTCAGAAGCCCAATTGTCATCCCAAATCAGGATGGTGGGGGCAGGAGGCCCCCAGGTGGGCAGGTTCGTCACAGCCAAACACAAATCGCAGAAAATCAAGGCTCAGCAGCCCGGGTGTTCCCATGACAGGGATGATGGGGCCAGGAGACCCCTGGTGGGCAGAGGCTCGTCATGGCCAAAAAAACACAACTTGAGTTACATACATACACACACACATGCCCTTCGTATTCGCAAGTCAGGCCCGCGGTGCGCTCAGTGGAAAGAGAAGTCGTTTTTTGTTGAGGTTATAATCACGGTGATCATAAACAGCCTCTAAGGTATCGTCACTGCGCACATTACTGTGTGGGACCGTTGCAGTCAGCAACCGACACGACCGTGTGGTCAAACCGCATACTTGTTTGCACTCACCTTAATTACTGGAGACAGTGGGGTCCAGTGGGCAGAGGGCGATGCGTAGATTCAGGCCCCACGATGACATCTGGTGACGAGCGCGGTAGGGATGGAGGGGAAAGCAGGAGCGCTATTGAAGCGGGCCGAGTGCTTTGTGTGGCGTGGGTGTGATGGGGGTGTGTTCGCATACGATTGTGATGGAATGCGAATGCTCTTGACAGAGGGAGTGTCCGGTCCAATCGTCCCAGGGCAGCACTAGGGAGAAGCTGCCGCAGGATAGCGAGTACCGGGTCAACAGCCGCCGGCGCCGCCTCTTCCAAAAGCGACGCCGACGGCCTCATAGCTTTCGCTTCTGGGAACGGGCCCCACGGCACCACACAGGCCGCGGGACCAACTTTTTAGAAGCGTTGCCCATTCTGGCGCCACACGCTTCAAGGGTGCCCGAAAACACAAACACAAAACAAACAACAAAACAACGACAACACACACACACGCAAGCGTCAACGCGCTCACACGCAGCGTCGTGCCAAAGCACGTGCACGTGCAACGACCGCAACCACCGCTGGGGTCAGTCAGCCAAGGGATATGTTCTCAACGGCCGTAGGCCTCATCAACTCTAGTCCATATACCGTTGTGTCATCACTCCCAGCGGTGCGGGTGCATGGGGCGCATGGACAGGCCGTCACGCCGCAACAAGAATGTTAGAGGGGACCGCTCTCAGGCTCACCTTGGCCTGGGTGCCAGAGCAGCTTCAGGTGTGAAGGGCTTCCCAGCAGGCACCACAGCCGTCAGGTGGTCGCTGCGCGTGGGCTCCACGGCAGCGCAGGGTCGCCTTGAGGGACATGGGTAATGCGAAGAGTGGTCGTGCGCTGCAGGTGGCGTCCTCTGAGTGGGAGGAACGGTAAAGGATGGGGGGACGGGGTGGAATGAGTTGGGGTGGTGGCTTCCGGAATGGCGGCGGCGGCCGCCGCAGGCTGGCGGCTCGCGGCGGTGAGAGGAAGGGTCAGATAGTACTGGCTTGATGCGGCTGTTGAGGTCCGCAACAAAAAAGTCTCCGAATCAGCGTCGATCATACGGGGAAAGTCTGCATCACCCCCTTCCACACTGCCCCATTGCGGCCGCAGCAGCAAGGCAGGTGCAGCGGCGGCTGTCGCCGCCGCTGAGTGCACCCCCGCTCAACGAGACACGGCGCTGATCGCCACAGAACACTTTGCCACACAGCACGCACATCTCACACAAGGTGTCCGAGGAAATCATGCAAAAGGAGCCGCCACCCCGGCCGAAAGATCGTTTGGCGGGCACGAGGGCACGGCCTTGTCGACCATGGCAATAATGATTGAAACGATCAGCGCGCTGCAGTCTCAAACAACGCCATGCACAGGAGCTCACCCTTGGTTTGAGGCAGCCCGGTGTCGCCACACGCCCTGAGCTTCATCGATGGTGCAGATCCTTGGACTGAAGTTTGGATGAGGGCAGCTGGGGCCAGCTGCGCCTGCCCACAGCGCCGCCGGGAGTGTGATCAAGGCATTGTTGCTCTTGCGCAGCTGAACAGCTGCTTCGGCGCTGTACAGGCGCTCATAGAATATGACTGGTACCCCAACGACATGACGTATATAGGAAAAGTTGTAAAAGCGCGTAGGCAGGGAGATCGGTTTGTGTCACTGGGTGACAGGAGGTGTGACAGGGTGCTGGCGTGTTTGATCTTACGGTATAGGCTGATATGCAGTGTCATGTGTGTAATGACGACTCACATGCACACTTTCGGGTGCGGTTAGCCTGTGATCACTTTTCAACATCCAAACTCTGCAAGGCAGGGCTTGCGTTGCAAAGTCGGCCTGAGCGGTACTATAGTCATTGATCATATCTGCTGCACAGTATGGCAGCATCGCACACGCGGCAACAGGCCTGATTTGTCACGGGCTGCCCACGGGCGGCGGTCGACATCGCGCACCGAGCGCAGCTGCTTTGCCGCGGCCCCGCTGACTTCAGCGCTCAGCGCCACCAGAACAACGCCCGCCGCCACGCCCTTGAGGTTCCTGCCACTCGGACCGTGGTGGCGGGGCGCGGAGGTGCGAGGGCCCCAGGCGTCGAGGCTACCGAGCAGGGCAGCAGCCCGGGCGGAGCGGAGTAGATTGGCGCACAGCTCATCGGCGCCGCCGGGATGGCGGCCAGCAAGAAGAAAGTAGCCTACTTTTACGATGGTAATTCCACGCGCGCACGCATCACCTATGCCTGCGGCTGCAGCTGCAGCACATCACAGCGAAGCCACGCTTTCCACCGCCGACCCCGGCCCCCGTCCCCGGCGCGCGCCCCTGCTCATCGCCCACGCGCGGTGGCGCGCAGCGCCAGGGGCGCGGCTGGCCGCTCGTGCGCCCCCACTAAACGCCCCTGCCCCCCTGCCGCGTCCTCTGGTGGCCCTGGCTCTCCCAACCCCTCCTGATTTCTGACCTGGTCGCACCATCCCCACCCCCGCCCAAATCCGCCCAGGGGAATTTGCTCAGTTCTACTTTGGCCAGAACCACCCCATGAAGCCGCACCGCCTGGCGATGACTCACCAGCTGGTGCTGGGCTACGGGCTCCACAAGCACATGGAGGTCCATGTGAGTGGCAGTTGAGGGGGCGCTTATTACGGTCACAACCACAGTCGTGGGCGGCGGTGACAGGGACAGCAAATTGCAGCAATTAGCGATTGTTCGCGCACTTGTGGCGGCTGCAAATGATGCCAGCCGCACACCACAACGTTGGTTGCTCTGGGGTTATGTTGTGCAGCCTGCGATGAGCTGAGTGGGCGCACGGCAGCTGCCGGGTGTGGCACACCCGCAAGGGCGCGACGGACCCCCGCCACAGAGCGCAACGCAGCAGCGGGGGTGGGCACTGCCGCCGCTGCTCCTGCTCACGCCCTGCGCTCGCTTCTCGCCCCTCCCTGTATATACACAACCCTGGCTCACACGCGCCACGTCTGGAGCAGTGTCCTCCAGACCCTTTCAGGCGCCCGCGCTCAAACACACACACACACACACACACACACACACACACACATATACACAGACAACACACAGCTGCCCCCTGCTGTCCCGACCACCCACCCTCTGCCAACAAAACACCCCCCTCCCTGCTCCCCAGCGCGTGGCCAAGGCGTACCCCCACGAGCTCGCCCAGTTCCACACCCAGGCCTACGTGGACTTCCTCTCGCGCATCACGCCCACAAACGCACACCAGCACCCACAGGTGCGTGCTTTCGCTCCGTACGCACGCGCGATTCGCGGTGCCGCTCGCGGGTCGGCACGACTGCGCTCGCCGCTCGCTGCCGCCGGGCCGGGCCCGAACGGCCCTCCACCACGATTCCGTGACTTCTCTTGTGCACCTTCTGGACGGATTGGCTCGGCATTTTTGCTGCAATGATTGGCGCTGCGCGGCAGCGTGCCGCAGCCGTGGCACCTGGCGCGTAGGATGAGCCTCGCGATGGTCGGTCGGCCCTCCGCGACGCCGACGGCCGCCGCCCTTTGCAGGAGATGCGGGACCACAACTTCAACGAGGACTGCCCCGTGTTTGGCGGCCTGTTCGACTTCTGCAGGCGCGCCCTGACGGGGGCGGGGCGGCGGACCCGCCCCGAAGGGGGGGGGGGCAGGGGTGGGGAGCGCTCGTCCACGCGGCAGGCTTCTCAATTTCGCGGCTGAGTCGCTTGCTGTCCGCGGCATGGGTTGATGTGACCGTTTGGCACGGCTCGTCCGCCACCCCTGCTCCCGCCCTTGCCCCAGGCTGTATGCAGGCGCGTCCATCCAGGGCGCCGCGCGGCTGAACAACGGTCTGGCCGACATCGCCATCAACTGGGGGGGCGGGCTGCACCACGCCAAGAAGAGCGAGGTGGGGATGGCGGGGATCTGGGGGAGGGGCATGGCGTGCGTAGTGTGTGTGTATGTATGTATGTATGTATGTATGTATGTATGTATGTATGTATGTATGTATGTATGTATGTATGTATGTATGTATGTATGTATGTATGTATGTATGTATGTATGTATGTATGTATGTATGTATGTATGTATGTATGTATGTATGTATGTGCCACGTGCTGGCATCCGTCCCATGCCGCCACTCGGTCAAGCTTGTCTGACTGACCACTCCTCCTCCTCATGCACAATTGTACCCGCAAACGCGTGCGCGCGCCCACGCCCATCCCCAGGCGTCAGGGTTCTGCTACGTGAATGACCTGGTGCTGGGCATACTGGAGCTGCTCAAGCGGCACGCGCGGTGAGAGGACAGGCCAGGGGAGCCCAGGGGGGGTTGCCTCAGGCGGCGCACCCATGGGGATGCAGCCAGGAGTGCGGGTAGGGCCGCGCCGGCCTTGTGGCAGGCCGCCTCGCCTCAAACCCTGCCTTTTGTGTTGGGGAGCGGCGGCGCGCGCGCATTACGCCTTGGGACGCTCCCAACCGCTTCCTGGGAGCAGAGTGTGGGAGTGTCTTTAGGCAGCAGTGCAGGTTCCCTCGTGGCTCACTGGGAAATGCGCGCCGCCTGAAACACAGCTTCCGCTTCCTGCTCCCCTGTCTTGTTCCCTGTATTATGAGAGCCGACACATACGGACCCCACCCTGCACCACTTGCAACACTCTCCTCTTTTTGTTCGACCCGGCAATGTACTCCCCAACTCAAGTCCAAAACCTTGAGCTTGAGCAGTTATTCAACCCGCCCCTCACAACTGCCAACCCCACCCACCCCCCAGTGTGCTGTACATTGACATCGATGTCCACCATGGTGACGGCGTGGAGGAGGCATTTTACCTCACAGACAGGGTCATGACGGTGCGGGGG
>NW_014009983.1:0-5913 GCF_000611645.1 Monoraphidium neglectum
GCCGCAGGCTTCTCCGCCGCTCGCCGCGGCGGGGGCGGGCACGGCGGTTGCGGCGGTTGTTGCGGGCGGCGGGCCGGGGTCGACGGCGGGCAGCAGCGAGGAGGGGGAGGGGCGCGGGGCGAGCGCGGGGGCGTTCCGACTCAAAATGCAGTCGCGGCTGGCGCTGGTCAACGGCTACGTGTGGGTCAACACGGTGCTGACGCGCGTGCTGCTCGCCACGCTGCACGTTTTCGGGCAGAATGTGCCGCTCGGGTGACCTGGCGCCCACAGTGTTAGCTGATCCTGTAGGGCGCGGTGCGATGTAATTCGAGGAGCTTTGGTGCTGCCGGCCTGAGCGCCCCGGGCGCCGCGTGGCGGGGGGCAGTCCCGTTGCCTTTCCGGTCGTGTTGTGCACTTGTTCTATTGGGGTCCAGGCCTCTCTCGGTCCGCACCAATTTTCTCTGGTTGGACCGCGGTTTGATTCGGCTCCGTTGATTTGAATGTGTGGTGACGCCGCCCCCATGGCACTGCCTGCGGCGCAGCTTTTTTGTGCATGGCAGCATCAGGGCAGTGCGTGAGAGCCACGAGAGAGCAGCCCGTGAACAAACAAATTTGACCCGTAGGCCTGGCTCCTGCCATCATCCAGATGCGTGAGCACCGCCCTTGAAACGCACCCGCGCCCCCCGCTTCTTCCCCGATTGCAGCAGCTCGGGCCGCCAAACCCCCTTCCTTTTGCACCCCTGAGCCCGCGCCCGCCCCTCGCACCCTCCAGCGCCTGCATTTTGCTGATAAGCGCACCGCTGGCAAGCGCAACCCCTCCGTGCCACTTGGAGCGCCCTCCGCGCCACTTTCCCACACGATTTTCTTGGCCGATTCCGCTTCTGTTGGCGCGCACGCGCGCCTTCACGCCCGCTCGGCCGGCCGCAGACCACCAGAGAGCAGCGTCTGCAGGCTTTGCCGTGGATCTGGGGCCACGCGTCGATGCATTGCTGCCACTCTGCTCGTGATATGTCCATGCCATGTCCCCGTCAATGCAGGCAGGCGGCGCGACCACCTCTCTACCAGACCTTGTGCAGAGTGACAGATCGGGCGCAGCTGAGCGGCAGGAACAGATTCCCGTTTTGTAACACCTCGACTTTGTGCTTCGTACTTCCAAGCACATGGCATCATCTCACCATGGGTTGCCTTTGATTACAAGTGTAGTCAGCGAGGGTGTCGGCTGGGAAACATCATCAGCCCTGAGCACAAAACCTCTACCCCGTTTTGTCCACAATCGCAGCAAACGGTCATACGCACACACAAACGCTGATCGCCTCCCCTTCAAGTAACGACTGCGAATGCAGTCGACGCAGCCGCCGAAGAGCCTGCCTGCAGGATTAAAACGCGGCGCTGCCCACCCCTGCCGCAAAAAGTGTGGACGCATCAACCTCGGTCCCAGCACGCATACGCAGCCCGCACTCTCTGATTTGCATTCTCTGACTTGAAACCCTCGCTTTGTGTCAGAATACACCAGCCACAACAGCAGGGCGCGCAGCCCTTAGAAAAATCGACGCCGAGCCAGGTAGAGCGTACCGCCCGCCATGCGCGGTCCATCCATCACAGCACCATCTTCTTCGGCGGCTCGAAGCTGCGCAGCATGGCCGTGAAGAGCGGCTTGTACTGCCCCACCTGGCTCTCGCGGCACTGGGCCGTCACCTGCGCGTTGCCGGGTGAGAAGCGCACCGATTCGAAACCAGGTCAGTCGTGCGTGGTTGGATCCAGGGTGTCGCCAGCAAGGGGAGGGCCGGAGCTCCAGGGGGGCATGACTGGCAAACCAAAGCCCGTCGGGCGCCAGCTTTGGCGCGGCGCCCCAAGCATGCCGATTGCGGGCCCGGCAGCCCGCAGCGCGGCCAGGGGCCCGGCCTGTGGCCTGACATCCTTGCGGCCCGGCGGCGCGGCAGGACGGTAACGCGGCGTGGCCGGGGGCGCGCCCCCCACGCACCGTGATGAGCCGGTTGTACCGGCCGTTGAAGCCGAGGGACACCGCCGACAGCAGGTGGCGCGGCTGCTCCTCCAGCGCAGGCTTGTGCACCGTGTACTCAACCTACAGGGGTCAACCAGCATGAGGGAGGGGGTGGTTTGAGCGAGTTTGCGTGGAGATGCAGACGTGCTTGTTTGTGGTGCAGGTTGCGGCAGACAATGAGGGAACGAGTCACGCAGGCGTGTATTTGTGTGCCTGCACACAAACAGAAGACGCTGCCAGCACGCCGGCGTGCATAGTTACTTCAGCGCAATTTAAGCAAGATGCGAGAGGGGCTCGCAACGCCCGCGCTTGCAGGGAAGGCCAGGGGGTGAGGAAGGCAGGGTTGTCCTGGGGGGTGGGGCGCCTCGCTCACCCAGTACATGTCATTGCGCTCGTTGGCATCCAGCAGCTTGGCGATCTGAGGGGAACGGGGGGCCAAGAGGGGTGGGGCGCGGGTGACGTCACTGGGCGTCAAGGGGCCCCGCGGCTGGGAGCCGCGGACGGGTTGCGCCCCTGGCACCCTGGGTTGCGGGAGCAAGCTTCCTGGGGCGCCGCTGCAGACTGCAACGCTTTCAGGCGCACCAAGACTCACCTGCAGACCCAAAACAACACATGCACCTTGCACACAGGAAGCATGCAACAAACCCTGTGGCAGGCGCATCCCACGCAGCACACCCTACGCATGCTTTGTTTTGCCCGCACCTGCAGATCCGGCGAGTTTGCCTTGCCCTTGCTCCTCAGGAAGAAGCTCGTGTCCATCGAGTTGACCAGGTTTTGACCGAACGAGTACACGTTGCCGAAGCTGCCGAGCTTCGTGAACTCGAGGCTGGTGTTGGTGATGGTGATCGTCACGTTGACGTCGTTGGCACTGGCGGAGCCGTCATCTGGGAACCAGGCCAGGGTGCGGCGCGCGCCCGTGGCGCCTGCAGCATGCAGGGTTTTTGTGTGTGTGTGTGTGTGTGTGTGTGTGTGTGTGTGTGTGTGTGTGTGTATGTGTGTTGTGTCAAAGGTGAGTGGACGCGTGCACGTATGAGCGGTGACGACACATGCACTTCGCTCCACAGCTACCACGAGGTCACACCAAAGGCAGAGGGATGAAAAGGCAGCAGATGGCTAACCCCCCTCCAACCGGCCGCTTTGGCCCCCAGGCCCGTGGTCCCAAACTCCACACGCCAGCCGCCCACCAGAGAACGACGAGTTGCCCGACAGCACGCCCTCGCCGCTGCCCCAGTCGCCCGGGATGCTGATGGCAAACCCCTCATCATCCACATAGCGCGTCAGCGCCTGCGCCGCCGCGGGGGAGGCTGCCGCAGCGCCGGCGTCTGCCAGGGCCGCGGGCGCGGCGGCCACGAGGAGCGCCGCCGCCGCGCCGGCCAGCGCGGCGCGGCGGCTGGGGGCGGCGTCGGCGCCGGCGCCTGCCTGGGCGCGGCAAAGCACGGCGGCGCCTGCGAGCGTTTACCGCCGAACAGATGACCGCGTCCAATCGGCGGATCGGTTTGGTCATGAGGGAGTGGACCCAGGTCAAAGGGTGTGGTGTGCATGGAGCGCGTGTGTTGCGCAGCTGGTGGTCGCCAACCTGCCACCGTGTGGTTAGGCTGTTCTTGCCAAAACAAACAGCAACCAGCAGTTGTGCGGCTCCAGCTGCATGCTGCCCCACATGCGGCCTGGGATGCGGGCCTCAAACTCCCACAGACGCGGCCAGGCCGGCGCTCCCAGGGGGTGCCGTGCCGCCGCCGGCCCACCTCGCCGTGCAGATGGCCGCATAAACAGCCTAGGCTCGCTACATCTCTGTCCTGCAACACAGCGCTGGCCCGCGCTCTGCATTTGTGCTCTCGTGCGTCCGGAGATCACTGGTGACGAGCTTTGAACGCTTTTCAATTGTACGTCACGGGTTGCGAGGATGAATGTGCAGATGGAAACAATCGTCACGGGGACTCGGATACTTATGAGGTCCTGGTTTGATCTTTTTGCGACTCGGCACCTCGTGGTCGTGCAAATGTGCAGTGACGGTGGCGTATTAGTGTTCTAGGCCCTAGAAGGCAGCGCAGGCGTGCTTCTCGCTCACCATGAACCTGGAGGCGCAATTTATGGCCAGGTCGGGGGCGCGGCGGCATTGCTGCTGGTGCTGTGCTGAGCTCGCTGCAGCAGCCTTGCAGGGAGGGTTGCAAGTGCAGGGCGACCATTGGCTGCGAGCATGCTACAGAGCACATCAATTGCAAAATAATGGCCGTGACACAAGGCCAATCCTCGAAATCAAAACGCCACACCTCCCCACAGGCGCGGCTGGCCCGCCGCTGGCGCACGCGCCCGGCCCGCCGCCCCCGCGCCCGCCGCCCTGCGCCCCGCCCAGCGCGGCCGCACCGCTCCCGTCGTCGCCGCCACCACCCCCAAGCGCAACCCCTACCTCGAAATCAAGAAGGACCTGCTCCCAGATGGCGTCCCCAACACGCCCATGCGGCGGCTCACGTTCCGCATCCGCCACGCCCTCAGCCTCCGCCAGCTGGCGGAGGTCTACCGGCGCGCGCGCGTCGTGCCCGCGCTGTGGGAGCCCAAGCACGGCGCGGGCATTCTCATGCGCGTGGCGCGGCTGCTTTACTACAGGCGAGAGAGCGGTTGCACGCAGCAGGACGCCGCGCCGCGCCGCGCACGTCCGATTTTCCCGAGCAGCCGGCCGCATGCGACCCTTCCTCTCTGCCCCGGCACGGCGCGAGGTTGGGGCGTGCCGCAGTGCCGTCGCTGCTGTGTCCACACCCCTGAGCCGGGCGGGGGGCACAACCTGCGGCGGCCAGCTGCGCTCAGCCAGCAGCACTATTCCGCCAGTACCTGGCGCCAACCCGCCTACTGACATGCACCCCACCCCACGCCGCCAACAGGCTGGCCGCCGGCTGGGCCCCCGACGAGGCCACCAGATCAGATCTCGCGTCGCTGCTGCGCCTGATGGCGCCAGATCTGGGGGACTCGGCCTTGATGCGTCTGGTGGAGGGCCCGCGCGCCGCGCAGCTGTTAGTCGTAGCGGCGCGCGCGGGGGTGGACGCGCCCCCGCACTTCGTAGACCCTATAGTCAGGGTGAGGCGGGACGAGAGGGGGCCGGTTCCATTGTTCCCCAGGGCGACTGACATTGGGACGCAACGAAATAGGGGGCCGATCCCCCTCGTCGGCGGTGTGTGCCGGGGCCCGCCTGCACAGCCATTTGCGCTTATGGATGAGCAGAGCGCGGGAAGGCGTCCGCGGCGCTGCGCGTGCGCGACGCCGCAAAGCTTCGCGCTGGTGGCTGCGGCCGCCTCTGTTTTATGAGTTGCTGCTCGCAGACCCGCCCCTCCAGCTGCCACCCGTACGCCGCGCCCCCGCCCTCGCCCCCGCCCCGCCGCAGGAGCTCATGCGCGGCGGCGGCAGGAAGCTGCCCACCTCCACGCCCCACCTGCTTGCTGAGCTGGCGGCGGCGCTGACGGCGCTCGGCTGGCGCGAGCGGCCGCTATGGCTAGCCCTGGCCGACGCTGCCAAGGCCCTGCTCCCCCCGCCGCCGCCGCCGCTTCTGGGCTTGCAGCAGCAGCATCGTCACCCGCAGCAGCAGCAGCAGCAGCAGCAGCAGCAGCAGCAGCAGCAGCAGCAGCAGCAGCACCAGCACCAGCAGCAGCGGCAGCAGCAGCAGGGGCAGCAGAAGCAGCCGCAGCAGGGGCAGCAGCGGCGGCAGCAGGGGCAGCAGGAGGGGCACCAGGAGCGGCAGCTTCCCGACGCGCAGCTGCGCGAGGAGCAGCTGCTCAGCGCCTCCCGCTGCGCCTTCCAGGCGCAGGACCTGTCGCGGCTCGCCGAGGCCTTCTCACTTGTCGGATTGGATGACGAGGATCTTTTTGAGAGCCTGGCAGCCGCCGCCGTGGCCAAGGCGCCGCTGCTGGAGCTGCGGGACCTGTCGGCGCTGGCCGGCGCGTACGCGC
>NW_014009982.1:0-4200 GCF_000611645.1 Monoraphidium neglectum
GTGCTGCAGGGCGGGAGTCTTGGGGCGCCGCGCCCTTGGCGCAGCCGGGCAAGTAGGCGGCTGATTGCATGCATGGGCGTCTACGGGCCCCCGCCGGCAGCTGCGATCGGCGGCAGAGCGCGATGCCGGGGCGCAATCCCGGGCCGACGGCGCGGTCCCAGAAAAGCGGCTCCTGCTCCCGAGAGGCCCGAATCGATCGGCAAAAACTAGTCTGGCATCAATGGGCTGTGACGCGGCCGTGAGGGGCACAGATGCGGGGCGCCTTGCCCCGAAAGGCCCTTTCGGCCCGGCGCACCGTCCTGGACCCCCAGGGGCCCCCGCGGCCCCTGTATCGGCTAAGTACCTTGTGCTCTCACCTCTCAGGTCTGGATACGCGGTGGGGAGACGACTCAAGCCAAGCTTGCTGAGGTGTGCCGGTGTGCTTTGGGAGCACGAGGCTTGACGACAATGTGATGAAGGTAACAAGTCGATAGCCGTGAAAGTGGGCGATGTGCGAGACCGTGATCCCCGATATACGGAAGGAAGGGTGAGCGCGGTCAATCCGCTGCTGCTGCCCGAGAAAGCGGGCCTTGCCTGCCGTGGTCGATCTATATCAACTAGCTTTTCCGCGCGGGCAGAGGCGCGGGACCACCACCACGGCGCACAGCCGTCCTTCCTGGGTCCGTTGCGACACGGAGCCCGGGTGCCGTCGTCGGCCCGCGCGACATAACGGGTGAACGCTGATGCCACAGCGGCGCTGCCCCTCTCAATAAGTGGGTGTCCACTGCATGCTGCTACATATGGGATTCGCGGGCAGCACACGTCGTCCCAGCACCTTGAGCCCAAACGTCACATGGGCGCCGCATCCGCCGTTGCAAACCCATAACCGTTACCAATGTGTACACAAACGTCACATGGGCGCCGCATCCGCCGTTGCAAACCCATTACCGTTACCAATCTGTACACATACATACAAAAGCATGGACATCGGGCTGGGCAAGCTGTATATGCAGGGTGTACGGTAGACTGTGCAGAGGTGGCGGTATAGTGGCTCATCGGCAGACGTCCGGCGTTGATGTGCAAACTGTGGGAAGCAGGGCCGTGCTTCCCTGCAGCGGCGACTTTCTGTGCAGATCTATTCACTGGTCAGCGACAGGGGGCGTCAACAGGACGCAAGGGCGCAGGCGGCCAAACACGGGCGAGCGCCATAGAACAAAAACACATTTGCAAGGCCCGTCCGCACAAGCGTTTGAGCAGGGTCACAGCCATGGACAAGCAGAGGAGATGGAGTGGGCGACGGCGCTGCGCCGCTGTGCACCTGCCGCCTGTCCGAGTGTTCAGCAACACCAAAACAGAAGGGGCGGCGGCCCGAACGCGTGGTGGTTTGCGGCCTGTGTGCATGGCATGAGATGCCTGACTGGTGGCGGGCAAAGGCATGCACAAGTCTGGGATCTGCCAAAGACGGCGTCGGGCTGCTCCAACAGGTTTGCTCGTTCAGGGCAGGCCCCATCTGTCGCAGGGCCGAAAGGAGAGGTTTGCTGCATGTTGTTCAACCAAACTCTAGCCAGCCACCCAACACAAGCGTCCCAGACAGGCGGGGCCAGCGCCACAGGGCTGCTGGCCGGTAGCATCCGCGCGGTGGGGCCTGCTCACGGTGACGCGGTGGACTGAAAAGGTCCTTCTCTAAGCGGCAGGGTCGGATACGCGCGTTTGCACTTGCGAATGCACATGCACCAGCATGTTGCTCCAGGGAGAGCTGCTTATGACGCACGCCAGCGACAGCCCCCTCAAACCACGCGGGCCGCGCTTGGTCAGCGATGGGGTGGCGCGCACAGCGAGCGGCCGCGCGGCGGCGGCGGCTGCGGCGGCGGTAGAAAGCACGGATGGCTGGCGCGTGCGGGGCGGGAGCCCCGACCGGGTAATTGCACATAGCCTGAGCTCCAGACCAGCTCAAAGCTCGGCCGAGTGCAAGCCGCCCGTGGCGCCGGCCGGTAGTGCGGTGCAGTGGCTGCGACATGACGAGCTAGCGCTGCTCTGTACGCGCGCTCACTTGCGCGCGTGCTGCACGTGGCGCGGCGCTTGCAGGTTGTGCGCGTTCGATTGGCAAGATGTGCTCTCGCGCAGTCGTGGATGCGAGGAACTGTGCTGCTAAAATGTGAAGACATCAACAATGGTCGCGGCCGCTTATGAGGCAGCCGTGTTTGCGGCGGGGAAGCACCAAAGATGTGTGCACGGCCACAGGGCCTGCCCAGCAGGGTGTGTCAGGAGGGGCACAGGCCTTCGGCAGGTGCGGCTGCGTGCTGGCGGCTCACAAGAGCCGCGCCGCTGCCCGCGGCGCGCCGTTACCCTGTTTCTGCAATGAGAGCAAGCCTTGCCGCCTGCAAGCGGCGGTGCACGGTGAGCCCGCCCGTGCCAACAAGATATTAGCAAGGCTGCAGCCCGGGTGCAGTGCATCTTGCATGGCCGCGGCGCTGGCCGCTTGGCTGTATGTGCACATGCATGCGCACCAGCTGGGGAAGCACCGAAGGGCGCCCTGCATGGCAACAGCGCTGCGGCGCTGCTGGGCGGCATTGCACAGCCTCCCAAGAGCGCTCTGCTTGTATGGTCGGGCGCCGATCTATGTCTACGGCCTAGGCGCGGATGCGGGCGCGGCGGCGGCGGAGATGGCAAAGGCGCTGCGGCCTCCAAACGCCGGCGGCGCCTGCAACGCTGGGCCGGTCGCCGCTGCAAGCTGCACCGCGCCACGCCCCACGTCGCCGCGGCGGCCCCCTGCGGCCGCCGCCACGGGCGTGGGCGCGGGGGCGGCTGCGGCAGCGGCGCGTGCAGCGGCGGCGCCCCGGAGCCGGCGCGGGGGCATGGACAGGGAGATGGCGACTTTCCGGCCGAACGACTTGAGCCGCAGCTTGAGTTTGGAGCCTAGTGTGCCCTCTGCCTCGCGCCCGGCTGCCAGCGCTTCCAGTGCGTGCGGCGTCAGGCGCTCGTGCTTGATGAGGGCCCGCGCGGCCGCCGCCGCCGCCGCCGCCGCGCCCAGAGGTGTGGTGGCGCTGCGGCTGTGGGTCGAGCGGCACGCGCGAGCGGCGGCGCGAGAAAAGGGCGCTGAGCTGCCGCTGCTTGAGGAAAAGGGGGAGCCGGCGCCGCTGCCGCGAGCGAAAACCGACCAAAAGCCGGCCAGGCCGCCGCTGCCCGCCGAGCCAAGCCGCAGCGGCGGCGGCGATTGCGAGGCAGGGGACGCGGCGGCGGCGGCGGCGGCGCGGTGGGCACCGGGCAGCTGCTGCGAGGGCGCCGCGAAAGGCGACGACCCGCGGGCGCAGCCGCTTTCGCTTGTGGCGCTGCTGCTGGTTTGACCGCCGCCGTCGCTCCTGCTGCTGGTGGTGCTACTGCTGCTGCTGCTACTGCTACTGCTACTGCTGTCAGAGCGACCTCCACCCCACCGCTGCTGCTCCTGCTGCCGCTGCTGGCAGCGGTGATGCGGTCCAAGCTCCCGGCTGCGCGGCTCAGTGAGAATGGCCCGCTGGGGGTCCGCCGCCCGGGCCGACGCCACGCCCGCCAGCGCCCGGCGGCCCGCACCCCTGGCCTCTCCACTACCGCCGCCGGCCTTCGTCTCCCCCGCGGCCGACGGCTCGCCTTGCTGGCCGCGCTTCCCCTTCTGCTGCCTGTCGGCCGCCGCGACGCTGGCGCAGTGCACGGCGGCGTCGAAGGCGCCGACGCCCTCAAGCTTGAGGTGCTGCCCGCTCATGGGCTCCTTGCAGCCAAACGTTAGGGATATGTCCACGTCCTCGGGCAGCCTGGTATTGTATGCATGATCCAAAAACACATGGTACATCAGGCAGTGGCAAGGGATTGTGGCGGTCACAGCTCCCGCCGAGCACGCGTGGGCAGCCACATGTGCACTTGCCCAGCGCAGCCACGGCAGCCGCGGCGCGCGCGCACGCAGATGGCGGGCGGGCCCGCTCGCGCCCGCCGCCCCAGCCCGGCCAGCCACCTGAACAGCTCGCGGATCTGCGTCTGGAATTCCTGCAGGCCGTCGGGCCCCTGCTTCACTGGGATGCGGTGGATTTGGCCCTCAAAGTAGACCACCATGATGGGCTGCACCTTTGACACCTCGGGGGCCAGATCTTTGGGGGTCAGGTTGGACTTCCAGTCATCCAGAGTGTTGTTGCAGAACCTGAGAGATTGGGGAGGGCGGGGGCGGGGGCAAGGGGGCCGTGAAGGGTGTGTGTG
>NW_014009982.1:4538-6250 GCF_000611645.1 Monoraphidium neglectum
AGGGGGCCGTGAAGGGTGTGTGTGTGTGTGGGGGGGGGGGCGAGCCGCGAGCCCGGGGCCGGGCGGGCAGTTGGGGCCACTGAGAGCCACGCGCAGGCGGCGGGGTGCAGAGGGCGGCGGCCGGAGCGGCGCCGCGTGGGCGGGCCGCTCGCACCGCTGTTGAGGCTGCGGCGGCAGGGGATCCAGAAGGGGGGCCCTCGTGGGCCTCGCGGGTGCCCGCAATCAGGATTGTTGGCAGCAACCGCCGGCCGCCGCCGCTGCCCCAATCCCCCGCGCCGGCATACCTGCAGAACTTCTCCTCGTGCCGGCCCGCCTGCTGCAGCTGCCATCGCGCGAGGCACTGGGGGTGCACCTTGCGGGGGCACCTGCAGGGGCTGATGAGCTGCGCGCTGCCGTCCTCTGACGCGTCATCGAGGCAGATCCAGCACTGCTCGAGGTCGCCGTCCGCCTGGCGATCGCAGGCGCGTGCGGTGATTCCCAGCCCTTGTTTGATCGATCAGCAGGCCTGAGCGTTGAGTGCATGAGGTTTTGCAAACTGCCGTCCACGCCACTCAAGCGCTGGCATGATGGCAGGAATCCATCATCAGGGCGGTCCGCGCAAGCAGCGCCTGGTCGCCGCCCGACAGGAGCAAGCAGGGCGCAGCAGCCGGGTCTGGTCTTCGCAAACAAATCTTCTCACCATACGGCCCTGGTTGTCTATGCCCGGGGGCCTCTCCAAGCTTTGGCGAAGGGCACGAGGGCTCCACCGGTGGAACAGTTGGGCTAGCCAGGAACCGAGCGTCCGTCCGCAAGAAAACGCCTGTCTAAAGTCTGATGTTATTCAAATGAAAACTTTCCTTCTTCCAGACTCCGAAATGGGTAGTCTGATGCGACGGCCACCAAGCTCTTCAAAAGTCGTTGACCCAGGTGAACAAGCAATGAAAAACAGCTGTTATCCAAATTCCAGTGAGTGGAATGAGAGGCGCACCGCCGTCTACACCGTCGTGCTCATCCGTGCACCACGCCTCCCTCAAATGTGTCGGCATTGTGGCGCGTATATTAGCACAAAATTTGGAAGTTATCACAGTAGTGATGCGCCATGCCAGGAGCACAGACACCGTTGTGAACGGTGGGGTGACACAACCGAGACTGCTTCACTAAATCGTTGCGGTCATCAGCGGGTTGGCATGATTGAGTTTGATGCGATACTCTCCTCAATGCCATCGCAACAATTTGAATAGACTAGATCACAAAAACTATCTGTGGTCGCCGGTGTGCATTGGCATACGAAACCGCGGGCATGAAGCTGGAATCCTGCACCATGATTGCTGGACGTGGCACGTGCGCCGCTGTCGGCCTCCACAGGCGGCCCAACGCTCGCACTGCTGCGCTGGCGGCCCCACGCCATGGGTGCCCCGTGTCCACTCGCCCGCCAATGGCGAGCACCGGCGAACACCTGAGGGCGCGGGCCGCGCATGTTGAGGCGCCTGCCGCCCCTGAGGCCGCTGCGGAGGGCGACGAGGGCGCCTCGGCGGCCCCTGCTGCCGCCGCTGCAGCTGCTCCCACTGCTGCTGGTGCCCCGTCAGCCACCAGGGATGAGGAGACCATTTTGGTGGGGGAGATCTCTGTGGCCAAAAAGATCATCTCAGCCCTCAAGAAGGTGAGCGTTTATAGCCCGAACAAGCTGCCCACGAATATTGCACCCCTGGCTGCAGTTGTCAACACTATGACAC
>NW_014009981.1:0-5912 GCF_000611645.1 Monoraphidium neglectum
CAGCGGCAGCGGCAGCGGCACCAGCGGCGGCGACAAAGGGGTAGAGAGGGCGCTTGCACCTGCTGCGTCGAGCGTGCGTTGAGATGACGAGACAGCCGTGTATGAAGTGCGGCCCCTGACTAAGTCCTGCTACTGTTGTAATCTGACCGCATCGGCTGATCGGCGAACAGGCTGCACAGTGGTGACCACTTGAGTGGCAGTGGCAGTTGCCTGCTCGTGCTGTGCGCTTTGGTCGACGACTGTGGCATGTCAACGCACGCCGGGCAAGGCAGTAGAGCACGAGAATGCCAGGGCATTGCAATTATTGTTTTTTCATAGCCGTCTGTTCCTCGGAACCGCGCGTGTGCTCTCCGAAATAATAGTTTTCGAGTCGCGATCTGGCGGTGCAAGCATGGCTCCTGCGGGTGCTTCGCACATCAATGCTACCATGGCAGTGCTCTGTGCAGCCGGTGCGGTGCGGGCAGCAGTGCTTGAAGGCGTGTTGATTCCAGACAGCGCCCCGCCACAGCACGCACGCCTGCGGCGCAGCCCACCTTTGCCGCGTGTCCTATCCCGCAACTTTTCCGGAACCGCGATCCACCAGGGGGCATCATGGGTGCTGTGAAGAAGGGGTCCAAGGCATCTGTAGGTTTTATCCGGTGCCTGTTTGGCACCCCCGGGCAAGGCCGTCGTGCCGCAACGGGCTTGTGGCAGCGCATGCATCAAGCCCATGTGCCTCGGGCGGCACTGCGAAGCATCAATGCAGCAGCTGCTGCAGAGTGCAGAAGCATCACTGCAGGGCAGCATTGCTGCCTTGCGACAATCGCGCCGCAGCAGAGGCCGGGCCTGCGCAAACCGCCGCCGCCGCCGCCGCGACGTCCGCCCCCGGCTCCTTCCCGCGCAGCTAGTAGCGGGGCTGGCGTTCGGCGGGCTCTATGGCACCAGGTGAAAGCGAGCACGCCCTGATTGCGCCCCAGCGTGCCTTCCGCCCTCGCTTGCCGCCCCAAGAACCCGTCCTCAGCGCGTCGTGTGGCCGCTCGTCCCCGCCGCACCCCTTCTCCCATTTTCGGCTCGGCAGCGTCTACCTCATTAACAACGGCCGCGCCGACACGGGATTCGCCCTCGGATTTGCCTCTTCAATGGTCCTGGTAGGCCGCTGGGTCGCTGCGTGGAGGGAGCCGCGCATGTGGAGCTGCTGCTTGGCCCGTCTGGCAAACCTGCTCCTGAGAGTGTGCAACATTACTCGTCAACAACCGCGCCCTCCGACCTCAAACGCAAACCAGACGGGTTCTATGGGGCAGCGCTTCCTTGTAACGAGAAAATTCATGCCTGCGGGGCTGATGGCCGCGGCAGGTAACGGGGCCAGGGGGCGCGGGGCGCAAAGGAACAATTTACCTGATGAGGGACCCAGCATGCTGCGCTTGCATTCATTGTTGTCTCGTATGTGTTACACAAGCACACGTATTGCCGTGCCAGGGTCTGAAATTCGAGCGCTACCCTGCGGCGTGTGCGCAGGGGTCGTGGCTACGGTGCACAATGTTATCAAGGTAAGCCCTGGGAGGCTGTGCGAGCGCACTCGAGGGCTCCTGCGTGGCGGTGTTGGCGAGGGGCGTGGCGCGTGCATGAAGTGCGCACTCCCACTCTGCGTGCTCGCCTGCGCCGCCAGCCTCCCGCACATGTCCTCCTGCCTGGCGCGCGCCCCCGATTGACCCCCCCAACCCCAACGCTCCCCGCGTTTGCCTATCTCCTGGGCTGCGGCTGACGCTTGCAGTACAACGAATGGGTGTCGAGTTGATGGGGCCCCTTGTAACATATCTATGCCTGTTCGCTTGGGTCGCGCGGCGGGCTTGCTTCCTTCTACCAAAGCGGCAGCGGCCTCTCCGCGGATGCATGGCATAATTCAGCGTTGGCGTCGGTGTGTCATGCCCAGCCCATCGCCCCAATGATTGACTCCACGTCGTTTGGATCGAGGTGCGCGTGCAACAACGCAGCATCGAGTTTAGATAAACTCCGTCGTAGCATGCATGCAAGTTTAAGTGATTGCATCCACGTGTGTCGATTGGCGCGGAACCGGCAACGGGTTGACTGCGTTCATGAGATGCCGCACATGTGTGGTCAACTCCTTCGCCTTCTGCATTGGCCCTCCCTGACTGAGCTGCTCCATTGCCTGCCTAGCCATGCCGTAGGAGTGCGTTTTTCTCCAGTGAAATAGCCACCACAGCTCCTAGAATGGTTCAGGATGGCCTCAACGCGGCCACAAGCGGATGATCTCGGCCAACGCGCTGTCCTGTGTATTCGTGTCGCATGAGCGGATTTAAGGCTGACGATTGCGATGGACTCCTTGGCGAGCTCTGCGCGGGTCCATCACCTCCAGGCAGCGACGTCAAGGTGGGTCTGAGGACGCTGAATCACGCCGCGAATCAGATGAATACGTAGTTGCTATTGATCACGTGCAGCAGGCAGCCTATGGGGCAAGCGCGGAGTAGTTCAACCTGGTGACCCTGGCTTGCAAGCAGGGCGGGCTGGGGATGGGACTGCGCGCGGACGGATGCTCAGAAAGAATGCATCACAATCATAGAATTTGGGGCCGACGCCTGAGGAGCTGGATGGCAGGCACCTGTTGGTCAGCGCCAGAACAACGCCCTTCCCGTAGGCCCGAGCAGGGCCTAAGCTGCATTCCCATCACATTCAGATGCCAACAGCATCACTTACAGCTCGTTCGGTCTGCAATGTGCTCGATAGGGGGTCCAGAGGCATGTTTTAGTGGAAGCGACCGCCTCGGCGGCGTCGGGCGTCCCGATCGACTGCCGGCCGCGCATGCAGGTGAGCATTGTGGCGTCTGCTGTACAAAGGGTACCTAGCACTTGCGCAATCACCCAACCACACGGATCGGTCCCGGTGACTGAAGCTCTGACGGGAGGGGGGTTCAGACGGGGACGTGGCGCCGCCGAGGACGGGAAACGGCCAGCCTCGGGGCCACGGCACAGGACGCCCCAGGCGAGCGCGCAGTCTACGTGCAATCCCGCAGCATGGCGCACTGCACGTCGCGCCGACGCTCCACCCGCTGCGGCGCGCAGGGACGTGGTGGGCGGCACGAGGCGGCCGCGCTGGGCGGCGTGCAGCTCGGGCAGCCCGGGGCGCTCTGGGCTGGGTCGGCACCCGATGGAGCGTCTCACGACAGCTGCAGCCCTGCTGACGGCCCCCAGGATCCAGCCGCAAAGCAGCAGCAGGGCCCGCCCACGCCCGGCCCGGCGGCGCGAGTGCCGCTGGCGGCGTCTGCCAGCACCGACCTTGGTGCGGGCGGCGGCGAAAAGGCGGACTGGCAGCGGCAGCAGCAGCAGCAGCAGCAGCAGCAGCAGCATGCGCCCGCGGCGCTGTGCAGCAGTGACGACCCGATCGTCGACATTGCCATCCGCCCGGGCGCACCGGTCCAGGGGCGCCTCTCCAGCTTCCAGGGCTGCGATTTCGGCCCTCTTCCCGGCTCCCTCGGCGCGCACGATGGCAGGGTTGGCAGCGGCGCCGGCTTGAGTGGAGGCGGCCTGCCGGGGGGTTCCCTGCCACTGCCGCTGCCGTCATCCGTGGGGCCCGCTGGCGCGGCGCTTCAGGCGATGCAGCTGCCTCCTGGGCTGTTTATGGGCAGCAGCATCCTGCCGCCTGCTGGGGTGTTTGACCCTTCCATCAACCCTGCCGCATCAGCCAAAGCGCAGCAGCTGCAGCTGCACGCCCTGCAGATGCAGGCAGCACTCCTGCAGCAGCAGCAGCAGCAGCAGCAGCAGCAGCAGCAGCAGCAGCAGCAGCAGCAGCAGCAGCAGCAGCAGCAGCAGCAGCAGCAGCAGCAGCAGCAGCAGAAGCAGCAGCAGCAGCAACAGCAGCAGCAGTGGCTGCAACAGGGAGTGCTGCTGCTGCAGGGGCAGAGCCAGCTTAGTGGTAGTCCGCAGGCAGCGAACCTGCCGCACACCTCGTTGCAGCAGCAGCAACAGCCGCAGCACCACCACCACCACCACCAGCAGCAGCAGACGCAACAGCAATCGCAGCAGCAGCAGCAGCAGCAGCAGCAGCAGCAGCAGCAGCAGCATCAGCAGCGGCGGCAGCGGCAGCAGCAGCAGCAGCAACAGTTGAGCAGGGACCATCAGGCAGGCGCGGCGCAGCAGGGGGGCCAACAAACCATGGCTTGGCTGTCTGGCACCTCACCTGCCGCCCCTGCCAACCCTTCGGCGCTGTCCCCCCCGAGCTCGCACGCCGACGGCGCGCCCAGCGCCGCCGCAGCCTCGCCGCCAGCGGCGGCACCAACGCCGCCGCCGCACCACCAGCAGCAGGCGGCCCCGCTGCAAGTGCCGCCGGGGCTGGCGCGGGGGCTGCGGCGCGCGCTGTCGCTGACCAGCCCGGGGAGCCTCCTGGACCTCGCGTCTGCCGCGTCGGTCAGCAGCAGCAGCCACGGCCACCTGCCGTCCCTTCCCTCAGGTGCGGCCACAAACGCCGCGGCCGCCGGCCGTTCACATGCCACAGCCGCGCCAATCGACCGCACGCGAGGGAGCGAATCCTGGTGTTTGCTCGAGCGACCTCCTGTCAGCAGCGTTCCTCCGCGTACCCCACATGCCCCCCATGGCGGCCGCTCTCCGACCTCCGCCGGGCCCTGTCCCACTTGCGCCCCGCCTCCTCCATTCCAGACGCCTCTCTGTCGGACTTGGACGCCCTGCGCTTGTCCTCGGCCTCGTTTGCGGCGGCCCTGGCGGAGGCCGAGGCGATCCACGCCCGCGTCTCCGCCGCCGCCGCCGCTCCCAACGCCGCGGCGCCGTCCGCGGCCGCGGCAGCCCCCGCCGGCGCCGAGGGCGCAGCAGGGGCGGAGCCGCCGGCCGGGCCCCCAGACAGGGTGGCGGACGCGGGCAAGTTGGGCAGCCGAGACGGCGACGACGGCGATGACGTTGGGATGACGTCATCATGCCAGCCGGCGGAGGATGACTACGACCCCATGGAGCTGACTAAGGTCAAGACGCGACACCTTTGGCTGGGCAACCTGAACTCGCGGCTCCCGCGCAGCGCGCTGCGTCAGGTGCGCGCCTCGCGTCGGGGGCGCACCCCGTACGCGCGCTGCCTGAGTCCGAGCCGCGCGCCCCTCCGCGCGACCGGCCCACGGCCGACGGTCTCGCAGCCGCCGTGACGGCGCCTGGCCGGCGCCGGTTCGGCAGGCGCTCCACCCCACCCTGCACACCTCTGTGCCACGCACCGACATGTCGCCGCAATCATGGTCACTCCCAGGTGTTTGAAGTGCACGGGGCCGTCGAGGACGTCGTCACCTTCCCCGGCCGCATGTGAGCCCAATGCCGCGCAGCCCCCCCGTACTCGGCCCCCGCGCCTTCCACCCCTAAATGCGCGCCTCGCCAGGGCGCCCAGCCACCTGGCCGCCCTGTAACCCACACGGGCGACTGCCGTGCGCGCGGCCGGCGACGCGGCTGCAGGGCGCCCCCCGCGCCGCCCGCCGGACGGACGGCCGGACTGCCCCGCCCGCCCGCGGCGCACGGCCGCGCGCCCGCCTCGTCCGGCGCCGCCCCCGCGACTGGACACCCTAGCGAGCCCTCACCGACTGAATGGTCCCCCCAACGACGCGCACCCGCCCGCTCCCAAAACTTTGAAGGTACGCTTTCGTCAACTTCAGGGACCCCGACGACGCGGCGCGCGCTGTTGAGGCGCTGCACAATACAGAGGCGCCCAGCATCACAGGCACTAGGAAGCTCGCCGTGAAGTTCCGCCCCAGCCGCAAGGCCATGGGAAAGGTGGCAGAGGCGATGGTGCCGGGGCTGGTCGACCCCTCGGCTGCCGCCGCCGCGGGCGCTGTGGGCGCGGGCAGCGGGGCGGGCGCGGGCGCGGCGAGCAGCGCGGGCAGCGTCAGCAGCGGCGGCGGCGGCGCGGGGGGCGGCCTGCGGCGGCTGGAGAGC
>NW_014009980.1:0-5910 GCF_000611645.1 Monoraphidium neglectum
CAGGAGTGGCGGTGCCCTGCCAGCTGAGTTTCGTTGTGAGCTCCCTTGTGCTTGATCCTTTCTGCAAGTCTTCCACTGATGCGCTGTTGTCCTGCAATTTGCAAATGACCAACGCCACCCTGACGACCCAACGTGCATGCGCAGCGTTGCAGCCGGGAGTTGTCTTCAAACCTCTCCTTAAGCAGCGTGCACTCGCGCATGCCGTGGCGCCGCGCCCGGAACCGGGCGCCGCCACGATTGTCCGCCCGCTCCTGTTACCCACTTGCGCCGGGCACCGGCCTCTGCACCGCCGCCGCCCCTGCAGGCCCCCTGGCGGGGTCGACTGCTCATGGGGCGCCCAACTCCTCGGCGAGTGAGCTTGATTCACCATGCATGCTTTTGGCACTCCTGCAAGTTGACGTTCTGAAATTGCCTGGGTCTTCTTATACGTGCTTCAGCACACGTTTAGGGGGGCAAGAACATGCCTGTGCCATCGTTTTCAGAGGCAACCGTTGCTTTCGCAAAGCAGGGTTGGGCACAGGGAGGGGCAACCGCCTCACAATTCCTGACGCCCGTACCGGGAGCCCGCTCGGTGGCGCATCTGCGCAGTTGAAAGGCAATCATCCCGGCTGCGGCCGAGCCCATGGCGCTTGGGGTGCATGCCCACATTCCCACATGCTTTGCGTGCTGGGCTGGTTCTGGTATGGTGGCGGCGGCGGCAACAGCCCCCCGGGCAGGCTGGGTAGGCCCCTTTTGAGTGGGGCTTGCCAAGTGGATACCCCGCAAACCTGGCAAGCGGTCGCCAACGCCTCACGGCAGCGGTGTCAGGCAGCCACCCCTATGCACGGCGCGCCTGCGCTGACTCTCACTCATCGCATTCTTGCTTATCTGTGTGGGTAATAACATGAGACTTGCAATTGCACAGAGGGGCGCATGAACGTTGCATTCCCCAACTGGGCCAGTGCATGACTAAACAGTGCGGGGGTGCTCGCCACAAGAAAGCGCTGATGGCAAGGAGCGTCACCAGGCAACGTCACCAACAATTGTGGAGGTAATCAGAGAGCCATGTAGTCCCTGCCCAGCAATCCTTCGCAAAATAAGGACTGCATACCCTTTCGCGCTGAGACGGTGGTTGCATCGGCAGCTGCCCATGGCATGTCGCGTCGTTGCTTGCACAGTTGCCACCTCTAAACCGTGTCCAGGTTGCCGGACTCGCACGCCAGTGTCGCATGACAGCTACAGATCCAGCTTGTATGGTGAAAGTGGTGCACTTGTAGAGCATCGCGCACAAGTAGATCTGCAGGTGCAGCACAAGCACCCATGTTTCTACAAAAAGCTTTACTATTTCACATATGCATGTTGATCCTGGTGGCAGGCGCGTGCACCGCCGCTGGTGATCGGTTCTTATTTGAAACGTTCGACCGCGGCTGGCAGACTAGGTGGGAACATTCAAATCAGAAGAAGTACACTGGCCACTTTGAGGAACTGCAGCGGCCCCACAGCAAGGGCCACGATATGGCAATCACAGTGAGTGCTGGGGGTGTGCATAGCTCAAACTGAGCGCATGCGTGCTTGCCGGCATCTCAGGGCATGTGGGCACTCTACAAGAGAGCAACTCATGGCAGGCCGCAGGCCTAATGACAACATCATAGCAGCATCCACGGGCGCCATACGCGCCTGCCTCACCCCTCTTGCGTCCTGCGCCGCACGCAAGCGCCGCGCACCTCCCCTCTCCCTGTCGCGCCCCAAAACCTCCAGGTCCCGGAGCCCAACAAACACTATGCCATGGCCGCGCTGCTGCCCTTCCCCCTGGCCCCCGAGTCCGGGCTGATCGTGCAATACGAGGCGCAGACGGCGCAGACGCACGGCTGCGGGGGAGCCTATATGAAGCTCCTGTCGCCGCCAGACGGCTGGGCGCCACAGCGGCTGAGGAGCCGGACGCCCTACTCGATCATGTTCGGGCCCGACCGCTGTGGCGCGGCGGCGAGGGTGCGCGAGGGGGCGGGCGGGCCCTCCATCGGCGCGGCTGAGGCGCCGCGGGGCCGCGGGCGGCGTGTTTGCCACTGGGCGGACGGCCCAGGCCCCGCGGCTGTGGGCGGGCGGCCCGAGCAAGCCGGGGGCCAAAACAGCGCGGCGCAGGGCCTCGGCACGCAGCCAACCACCTGCCCCTGACGCTGCCGCGCCTGGCAACCAGATCCGCCCCTGTCCCCCTGCCTTCCGGGTCCCGCCCCCCTCTCCCCATGGACAGGTGCATCTAATCTTGAAATGCTTCAACCCAGCCCTCGGCGCCACGACAGAGCACCACCTGGCGTCGCCCCCGCCCCCGCCGAACGACAGGCTGCCGCACATATACACCCTCATGTTGTCCAAAGAAGGCCGGTGCGCGCACGGCTGGGGGGCTGGGTTGTAGGGGCCGGCCGCCTGCTGTGGAGGGCGTGGGCAGGGGCGCAGGCTGCTGTTCCGGCAGCACCGGGAGTGTGCGCACCGCGCTGCGCAGATGATGGGCGCGGGGGTGCCAGGCTGGGGCGTTGTCATTAGGTCCTCTGAGCGTGAGAGCGCCACGCCTGCCCCTATGCCCTACCCCAGATATACACACATTTACGTATTTACATACTCACATGCACACACGGGGACGCACATCCATACACTTACATGCATCAACACACACGGGCGCTCACACACACACACACACACACACACACACACGCACACACAATTCGCGCGTGCAGCTACCGCGTTCTGATCGATGGAGAGGAGCGCGCTGCGGGCGGTCTCCTGGATGACGGCGCCTTTGAGCCGCCGCTGCGCCCGCCCAAGCGCATCCCCGACGCCTCTGATGAGAAGCCCCTCGCCTGGGACGAGCGCGAGGAGTGAGCGGGCGGCGCGGCCCGCGTGGACGGGGAGGGGGGCCGGGCGGCGCTGGTGTTGGGGTGGGGCTTGAAGCAGAGGGGGCCGCTTGCACAGCTGATCTGGCCGTCCTACCCACAAACAAACACCCAAACACACAAACTCGCACACACAAAACAGAGTTCTGTGCGCACCAACAGTCACACGTCGGCGTAGGTTGCCCGCATCCCCCCATATGCCTCCTTGCATCCCCATCATCACCCCTGCCCCCAGATAGCGAACCCTTTTACACCCCCAAACAACCCAACCAGGATTGACGACGTCCGCGCCGTCAAGCCGTCTGACTGGGACAACCGAAAGATGGTGCGCGGGGTGCTCAGGAGCTCCCCCAGGGCCGACACCGTGACGCCGCCATGTTGCTCCCCACTGCGCCGGTACCCATCCTGTTGCTAAGCCCAACTATGCCCCCCCAGCCGCCCAGCCCGGGCCATGCCGACACGCCCCAGTGCGGCCGGCCCCGGCTCACCGCACCTGGCTGCCCGCAGCCTCTCCCATTGGTGCCATAACAATCTCCACCCGACACCAACCGATGCCAACCGACGCCCCTCAGATCGTCGACCCGGACGCAGTCATGCCCGCGGGCTGGCTGGAGGGGGAGCCGACCCACCTGCTTGATGAGGGCGTGCCAAAGCCGCGGGACTGGGACGATGCGCGAGATGGCGTGTGGATGCCTCCAGAGGTGAGAGGGCAGGGGGGCGCAAGCAGTCGTCGCGCACGCGCCTGAAGTCGAGTGGAGTGTGTGCGTGTGTGCGTATGTGTTGTCGCAGTGGGGGAGCAGGGCAGCCAGAGGCGAGAGGGCTGGGCGCGCTTTTGGATGTGGTGTTTGGTGGAGCAGAAGGGGGCCCGGGGTGCTGAGGAAGTTCAGCGGGCGCTGTCAGAGGTGATCAAGCTGTGTGTTGGAAGGCGGGCAGGCAGCCGGCCGTCCGGAAGGGAGTGTCGAGGTGTGTGGAGTGTACTGTTGGGTGAGGCCAGCAGATGTAATCCCTGGGGGATGACGGCACCCTACCCGCGCGCGGGGGGCGTGTGGGGTGGGCACTGGCGGTTGTGAGGGTGGGATCTGGGGTGATGAGAGAGGGCTCTGCACTTAGATTTTACGCGCACGTGAGCGACACAGCGTCCAGCATGTCTGGCCCATGCGCTGAAACAACCGTACGCGCTGTGTACACCCGTGGGTACGTGCACACACATGGGCATGAGAACGCACACACACACATACACACACAAGCGTGCGAGGAACTTACGCCTTCCAATGAATGTTCGCTGACGCCGCAGATTGAGAACCCTCGCTGCAAAAGCGCCCCTGGCTGCGGCCCCTGGCGCCCCCTCAAGCGCAACCCCAATTACAAGGGCGTCTGGCTGCCCCCGCGCATCAAGAACCCAAACTATCAGGCGAGCGGGTCTCAGGGTTGACCCACACACGCACGCACGCACACACACACACACACGCGCGCGCGCGCGCGCTTGCGCACGCACGCACGCACACATGCCAGACGCGGGGCTGGGAAGGGAATTTTGAGTGTGCGGCAGTCCGGGGCATGGCGTCACGTCCCAGGAAAAGGGAGCATTGCCCAGGGTGCATGCGCCCTTGCAGTGATTCGTGTCTTGCGCCTCAACTCTCCAGGCAGTGCCCGCCCCTGGCCTCGGCCAACACGCAATGGCACACACACACACACACACACACACACACACACACACACACACACACACACACACAGGCGCACACACTTACACACAACTCCGCTCTCTTGCCGCAGGGCGAATGGAAGCCGCGGCTTATCAAGAACCCGGCGTACTTCGAAGGCCAATCAGTGGACGCACCTCTCAAACGCATAGCGCCCATCCGCGCCGTCGCCTTTGAGATTTGGACCACCGGTGAGCCCAGCGACACGCGCCCCCAACTGGCCTGAGAAACGGAAAGAAAGGGCAGCCCTGGGACGACTCTACTTGTGCCTGCCGCAGGCGCACAGTAGCGGGGGCGGGCAGGGCCGGGCGTCGGCTGGGGGCTTGAATGGCGTCCCGGCCCTGTCCGCGAGGGCGACCAGGGCAGGGCCGGCCGGCGCGGCGTCTCTGCCACTCGCCCGCACGCACCACCCCCGAGCCCGAACATCTCAAGACCGCGCCCGCAGGAACGCCACGCCAGCCCCGTCCCAGGCGGTCGCCACCGAACCTTCAGCACTCCCAAAAGCCAAGTGCACACGACTTCCCATGCGCACGGCCCTGCCCCCCCCCCCCCAACCACGCACATAGACACACACAAACACACACACACACACGCAAACACGCGCGCGCGCGCGCACACACAAGCGCTTACTCCCATGTGCATACCACATGCTACACGATCCCTGGACCCCGCAAAACCCTGCTGCAGACAAGGGCTACCTGTTTGATGGGGTGCTAGTGGCGCCAGAGGAGGGCGGGGCAGAAGCTGCCGAGGCGTACCGCCTGGGGGTGTGGCGCCGCCGCTACTGGGAGGAGGTGGGGCAGTACAGTACAGCAAGGGGGGCCGGGCGCCCGTGGAGGGTGTAAAATGGGGGGAAGTCGGGACAGCGGATGAGTGCTGGGCGGCGGCGGGGGGCCCGTGGCAGAAGCAATGCGCCCCCGTGTCGATGCAATTCACACCCCCTCGTTCGCAACCCCCTGGATTCAAGCCACCCTCCTGCAGCATGCCACCCTGGAGCCCCTCCCCTTCAGCCCTCTGACCCTCCCTCCCCACTTCATCGACACTCGGTACCTCCGACATGCTCTGCCCTCGCCCGCAGTACGGCGCCGCAGAGACCGCGCACCGCCGAAGCCAAATCGCCCAGGTCCCCGCCCCCGCCCGCTGGATCATGCTCGCGTTTGAATCGGAGCCCCTGGCGCAGCTGCGCGCCGCGGCGGTGCCCGTGCTGGAGCAGCTGTACGCACGGCCGTGGCTGGCCTATGTGGTGCTGCTGCTGCCGCCTGCGGGGGCGGTGCTGCTGGTGGGGTGGCTGCGGCGGCGCCAGGTGGGCGGGGGCGCGGGAGCGTGCGCGCGGGGACGGGGGG
>NW_014009979.1:0-5906 GCF_000611645.1 Monoraphidium neglectum
GGATGGGGGGTACTCGAGATACGCTGAGTGTGTCTGTGTGTGTGGGCGTGAGTGTGTTTCTCATTAAGTGTGGAGGGGGCATGGCGAGGATAAGACGGTCGGCGATGACGTCATGGTATGAAGGCGCAGCCGGCAGTCGTAGGGGCGGCCTCGGCCGACCGGGACCTGCCGCCCGCCCGCGACGGCCCGGGGCGCGCGAGGCGTTGCGATGCGCCCATGCCAGCGCTCCATGGGCGGTATCATGCAGGGTTCTATGCAGGCGTGCCCGCAGGTGCGCACCCACTTAGTGTCCCACCCCCCACCATTTCAGGTGCGTGCGGCCGGCCCCACAGTATGATAATCCCTCCTCCTTCTGGCTCCAGGATCAACTTAATCAATCACCCCTTGCCCCTCATGTATACAACACGTACGCGCGCACAAACACAAACACAAACACATACATATATACGCACATGCGCACACGCACACACACCGCGCAGCCGCCCGCCCACCTCCCCCTCCAGGCTCAGGACCTTCTCCAGCAGCTTCCCCGCGTCCGGCGGCTTGATCTGGGCCGTGAACTGGCTGCCGTTGTTGATCCAGTTCTCAGGGGAGAGCTCCTTGAGCACGAACACGACGCGCTCGGGGGCGCGGTCGGCGGGGAAGCGGAGCGATACTGTGCGGCCGTCCACAAAGGGCGTCTGGACCGCCTTGGCGTCCACCTGGGTGATGAGTGAGTTTGGGAGGGGGTTGGGGGATGTGCGCGCGCGTGTGGATGTGTGTGCGGGTTGCATATGTGTATACATGTGTATGTGTGTGTGTCGCGATTGGTGTTACATTGCATTTTGTTGTTGACAATTTTGATGCGTTGAGTTCTCGTGCGTGCTTGCCAAGGGAGGGCTTGGGCATCGCCAGCGCAGCTAGGCGCCCGGCGCCCGGACCGCCCGACGGCCCCGCCGCCTGCCCCAAGAGCACACGCCCCGCCGCGCGTCCCATCACACATTGCGAGGGCCGCGCGTGGCGCCGCCCACCCTGTTGGTCCCCGGCGGCAGGAACTCGTCCGGCGGCGCCGCCCAGTCGTCCAGCGCCCAGTGCAGCACCATCGGGCGCGCCACGTCAGCGGCCACCTCGACCACGTACTCCGCGTCATCGCGCGTCGCGGTGACGCGGATGGCACCGGCGTCATACCTTGGAGGGCGGGGCGGGGGAAGGGCGGGTATGGGAAATGAAATATGAGATGGGATCGTGCGGGCCCGCGAGCTTGAGGTGTGGGTTTGTTCAGATGAGAGAAGCCGCTTTCCGGGGCGCCCTGCAGCTGCCTCTGGGGCCGCAGCCAGCTGCTCGGCCGGGTGCAGGGATGCGCGCGGGGACGGCGCCGGCGGCACGGCGATGGTGCGGGGAGGGTGGATGAGACTTCATTGAGCAGGGCGCCACGCAGGCCAGTGCATATTGAGTGCACCCTGCTGCCTGACCGGTCAGGTGGCATACCCCGCCCACCCACGCACCAGACGCTGGAGAGCACCTCCTTGGGGCCCGCGGCCTCGGCGCCGCTGGCGGCTGCCTGGGGGTCTGCCTGCGCGACACGCAGTGGCGGCAGCGGCGCCGCCCGCCCGCCCGCGTAGCCGAGGCCAGCGGAGCGCGGGGCGGGCGTGGGAGACGCGGCGACGCCGCTGCGCCGCTTGTGGGCGCGAGCTACATGGCGGGCGGTCCCTGCACGCCTGCGCACGTGTAGAGGAGCAGTGGACAAGATAAGGGCCCATGCGCTCGGGGCTGCGCCATTGTGGTCGCACTGCCTGGGCGCATGCGGGCGCAAGGCGCTGCACTACCCGGGCTCAAGGCGGACCGCGACAATCTCGTTGGTGTTTGTCAAATGAAAATTAATCCCGCAAGAGATGAACGAACGCCGCTGGAAACGTGCTCACCCTATCGGCACGGGCGATCTGCCGCAGTGCCCCGCGATGCGTCTAGTGTTTAGCAACATGGTGTATGATCGCCCCTGGGATCTGGGGAGAGTGCGGTGGAGCAATGGGCGTGCAGACACCAAAGGGCCCTGATAATCATGAGTCATGCAGCGCTCGCATCGTGCCAACAGCAAAGGAAGCCGCCGCGTGAGCCGGACCAGCCCACCTGTCGCATCCACGCCCATCCGACACCTCCATGCCACACCTCAACCACCGTATTCACCAGGCGCACCCCTGGTGTCGCTGTAAAACGCTCCGGCAGGCACTCCACAACACCGCAACAGCCCAGAACATCCCTCACCCCTCATAACAACGCACCTTGTCCCCATGCACCGCGCTTTGGTTCGTCCATGCGCACGACCATGGAGTTGCTGGAGCATGTTGCCGGAGCACTATCTTTCAACATTTGCCACAACACATCAGTGGAAGACGTCCAGATTGCGCCCATAGACAGCCAGGAAGCATGTGCCTTGCTGCCAAGGTTCACTGCCTCGGCCAGCGCTGCTGTCCACTTTAACGTCGTGGCAGATTGTGCTCAGAGCGGCAACAAGCAGCGTCGATCAGGCAGAACCAAGCCAGGGGTGTTTACAGGATGCATACAGAGACCCGCAAAAGGTGCCGGTGCACCGCAGTGTTTGTTTTCCAAGCCTGCCCCTGGGGCTACCAGTTATGTGGGGACCATCAAGGGTTGCGTGTGCGCAAACACGTGCGGTTCTGGACGCGGTGAAAGCGCGCCAGCAGAAAACTACACAATTCTGACAAGGCAGGTTTTTGGCAGCCGTCGTGTCACCAACGTTGTCGTCAGAGCCGTGCATGACCCTTGCGAGCCAGCAGGTAAGGTACGGAAAGGCAGGCGGGCGCGAGGCGGGGGCACCAGGCTGCGGGCTGCAGGCTGCCACCACGCACCATGGCCTCGCCTTGTGAGGCCGCCTGCTGGCCGGCCCTCGGGCTTCCGCGCACGCGGTCTGATAGGAACTTGCTGCGAGCACGCGGATTGAACAGGGCACCTCACACCACAGGCGCCGAGATGCATGGACAAGCATGGGCGCAACATCAACCATCAACGCAGTACAAGCTAAGAAGCCTCCCTGTGGGGCCTGACAGATTACGGGGCCGATGCAAGGGCATCAGCGGACAGCGGAGCGCCCGGTAAGTGTGTGAGGTTGCTGGCATTGCGTGAGGCGGGGCAGGAGGGCGGCCATTGTTGAGTGTTTGAGGTTTGCACCATCGGACAGAGCCGAAACAACGTGATCCACGAATCACACTCAAGTCCTCCCGCCCACGGTCGCCCTAAATGCTCCC
This sequence comes from Monoraphidium neglectum, assembly GCF_000611645.1. Classification (NCBI taxonomy): domain Eukaryota; kingdom Viridiplantae; phylum Chlorophyta; class Chlorophyceae; order Sphaeropleales; family Selenastraceae; genus Monoraphidium; species Monoraphidium neglectum. The sequence continues at coordinate 3,243 of NW_014009979.1, forward strand.
ACACACACAGCAGAGGGGAGCCGCGGAGCAGGTAGGAGCCGGGCCGCAGCGCCCAGGCGGCTGCCTCAGTGCGCAGCCGTCAGAGTCGCGGCGCCGCCCTCAGGCGCCTGGCCCGGCGTCGCCACCGCCACCGCCGCGGCGGCAACAACGTCCACGAGCGTGTCGAGCGCCGCCGCGTCCATGCCCGCGCCCAGCGTCACCCGCAGGCCGCCCGAGCCGCGCGCGGCCATCGGGAACAGCACGGGGTGCACGTAAAGCCCGCCCTCAAACACGGCCCGCCACGCCGCCATCGCGGTGCCGTCGCCGCCGTCCCCAGCCACGACGTGCAGCAGCGGCCCCCCGCGCTCAGCCACGCGGCAGCCCCGCGCGCGCAGGCGCGCGCGCGCCGCCGCGACGTTGCGCTCGAGGGCGGCGACGCGCCAGGGCTCATCGCGGAGCACGCGCAGCGCTGCGAGCGCGGCGGCGGCGCTGGGCGTGGCGAGGGAGGCGGTGAAGACAAAGCCATATGCAGACAGGTAGTTGATGAGCGGGCGGCTCGCGACGACGAAGCCGCCCTGGGAGACCAGTGTCTGCGGGGCGTGGCGGGGCAGGATGTTGTTTCAAAATGAGGGAAGGCTGGATTTGACTTCGTCTGAGATCACAGGTATCAATGGCGGGCGGGGAGCTGTAACGTGGCTGCAGCAGCAGCAGCAGCAGCAGCAGCAGCAGCAGCAGCAAAAAGCAATGGTTTGAGCTGCGCCGCCGCGTGCAACAGCAGGGCCGGCGAGGCTTTGCGGGGGATCCCAGCCGCCGCGCGCCGGGCTACCAGCCGCGTGCGGGCGAGCCGCCTGCGCAGCGGAGAGCCTCTGAAAGCAGCGCCCGCGCGCCCCGCTTGTCTGGCAGCGCCAAGCGGCCCGCCTCCGCGCCGCACCTTGCTGAACGTCCCCACGACAAGGTCAGCCGCGCGGACGTCATCGAGCAGCGTCGACACAGTGCCCAGCCCGTGCGCCACGTCCACCACCAGCAGGCAGCCGTGCTCGTCTGCCAGGCGGCGGAAGCTGCGCGGGCGGGGCGGAGGCGGCAAGGTTGTGAACGGCCGAGCGCGCTCATGCATGCGACGCGGGGGAGCGAGGGCTCGCTGGGGGCGCGTGCGGCTGCAAATGCAGCCGGCTGGCAAGGCGCAAGCGGCAGCTCCCGGCGTGGGAGGGATGGGGCAATCAGAGCTTCTCCCTTATGCGTTTTGGCGAGGGGCTTGTTTGTGATGTGAAGATGCGCGCACGGATGCGCGATGCGTCATTGGCGTCACCTGGCGACGTCCATGACGCGTCCGTCTACGCTGAAGACGTACTCTGTCACGATCAGCGCGTCCGCAGCGCCCGCCCTGTGGGTCTTGAGCAGCGACTCGAGGTGGGCCGCGTCGCCTTGGAGGGCGGGGTTGCGGGGGGATGGTGCGGGATGGTTGGGCGTGTGTCAGGCGGGGGTCGAGGGTGGGGTGATGCTGGGATTTGAGGGCGGGTTGGGGGTCTGGGGCGAGATGGAAGCGAGGGATTGGGGTCGAAGCTCCCGAAGGCGCTTGCAGTAAGCACGCTGTCTTGGTGGAAACGATCAAACAGCAGCGCGGGGGGGCGGGCCAGGCGTGATTCGTATGGCATCAGGAAGCGGGCGTGGTGCGGTGTCGGTCGGCTGCATTCGCGAGCGGGCGGCAACAATTCCTCAGGCAGCGCTGCCTCTGCGGGCGACAGCGAGGGGGTGGCGCGCACCCGTCCTGAAGCGGACCACGCGCGCGCCCGACAGCTTGGCGCCCGCCGCCAGCGAGTCGTGCGCGTGGGCGTCGATGAAGATGACATCACACGGCTTGGCCAGGCCCTTGAGCGGTGCGGCGCACGCGAGCCATCCTGGGGGGTTGCGGGGACGCGTGTGAGTGTGCGTACGAGGTTGCGGTTCTTCCAGTGACTGGGTGGCATTTTCAGGCGGGGATATGGAGAGGGGCCCGCCGCACAGCCAGGGTGCGCAGCCAAGGAAGACACCGGAGGACGCACGGGTGCAAAGCGCCCCGACGCCCTGCCGAGACGGTCCAGCGGCATATTGAGAGACCAGAGAAGCCCCCTGGCTACCAATCGCGCACTCCTCGCTCATTGTGCACTTGCAAGTTCCCAGGCTCAGCCAGCCGGCGGCGAGGCGCACCCGCGGGCATGAGTAGCGCAGCCTCCTTCCCAAAGTAGCCCGCCAGCTCAGCCTCGAGCTCCCGGTGCACGCCCCCCGACCCGCACAGCGCGCGGCTGTTGGTCAGGCAGGAACCGTGCTCGGACACGGCGTCGGTCACCGCTGCCACGACCGCCGGGTGCTGCGAGAGCCCGAGGTAGTCCATGGACCCCGCGTTGAGCACGGCGCGCTCCTCCCCCGCGTGCGTGCGCACGACGGCCTCGCGGCTCGCGGCGTCGGTGGTGAGAATCGTCACAAACGCGCCGTTGGCGCCGGCGGCGTCCATCGCAGAGAGGGACGCGGTGAGGGCCGCCGCGCGCTCCGCGATGCGAGCGGGTCGCCCGCCGACGAGGCCCATGTGCGCCTGCGCCTGCGCGGCGCCGAAGCCGGCGAGCATCGGCCCCGCGCGCGCCGACCACGCGGCGGCGTCGAAGGGGCCGCGGGCGGCGGCGGCGGCGAGGCGCGCGGCGCGCAGCGCCGGCG
>NW_014009978.1:0-5903 GCF_000611645.1 Monoraphidium neglectum
AAGCTAATTGTGGTTGTCAGAAGAGGGGGGTTCGTATTGTTTGTAGGGAGCGGCGGGCTCTGGCGGCGCCCGTGGGCTGCTCTTGAAAGCCTGGCCGCGGCGCGTGGCGGCACCAGCGGGTTTCACCCGCGCACCCTGCGCATTCCCTTCCCTCTCTGCTCCACTCGCCCTCCCACACTCACAACGAGCACAAACGCAAACACGCACACAGGACGATGGCCCTAGGTAGGCCTGCTGTTCTTGTCCCGCCTGGCAATGGTTGAGCTGGAGCTCCCTGTGGGTGAGCAGCTGCAAGGAAGCTGGGGGGAAACCGGGAAGCAGCTGCGCTCGACACCGGGCCGGGCCGGCGGGGTCCAGGGGCAGCCCTGGCCCGCGCGGGCTCGGGCTGAACGCTGCGAGCGGGCGGCCGGCTTTGCGCTTCTTGCTCGGGACCTCAAATCAAGGCACGCCAATCGCCATCCGCCGCGGGCTGCAACATTGCACTCGCCCGACGCCGCCGCCCCCCGCCCCGCTGCTGCTCCCTAGGTCCCCGCGCAGCGCTGCTGGTGCGCCGCGTGTCGGAGGGCGAAGAGCCGCTGATTGATGTGGTGCCCTCCGCGCAGCATATGCCCGAGCAGTGGGAAGCTGTGTGGCAGCTGCAGCTGCAGGCGGTCACTGGCTGGTGGAGCAGCGCGCACACAGGCTGGACCATGTCGCCAGTCGTGTTGGCTGGCGAGGCCGCCGCCCGCTGCTCCCAGCTTAGCAGCAGCAGCGAGCAGCAGCAGCAGCAGCAGCAGCCGGGCCGCCGCGGGAACCGGCGCCTGGCGCCGCTTGAGGGAGTGGGCGCGCGCCGCCCGGCGGCAGGCGCTGCAGCTGGCCACCCTTCTGGCCGCCCTGAACCTTGCTCCCGCCGTGCTGGGCCCTGGCGGTAACTCGCCACCCTGCGTGCGGCTCGTGTTTGCCACCTGCTTTGTCTTTATCGCCGGTGGCTCCGTGCGCCGCGTCCCGCGCTATGGCCCACTCGCGCCCGCCCACCATGACATGCAGCCGGCGCTGCGGCGCCGCGCGGGCCGCATCATCACTGGCCTTTACAGCCATTATGCCCGCCGTCCACTGCCGGCCGCCGCAGCGCCACCTGATCGCGACAGCGGCGCCGCCGCCGCCGCTTGACCGTGCGGCAGAGGCAGCTGGGCTCACTGTGTACGATCAATCGGGGGCCCTGCATCACAGCAGCAATCAGCCTCGATTGGTCGGCCGCGGACGCCCTTGGGTCGGTGTGCGACGGAGTGCTGGCGCCTGGGCGGCTGGTGATAACGTGGCCTTTCAAGCCGGTACAGGTGGGCGTTGGACGGCTCGTGGCCGTGAGCATCGCGCCGCTGGCTTCGGCAGGCGCCAGCACACGCCGGCGTCGGCGCCCGCTGCTCCCCGCGCGCACGCCAGGAGCATCAACAGCTTAGAGGGATGGACGCCTGTGAAGCAGTGCCTTTGGTGTGCAATCATCACCGCCTGTCAGGCGACGTTTTGGCTGGTTGCCAGCTCTCACAACAAACACCCTTTGTACCAGCCTCAAGGAGCTCCCTTTGCGAAGGACCCCTGCACAAGTGAACCCACGTGTGCCCTGCTGCCCCCTTCCCCCTCCTACCCTGGGCTGTTGCGCTTTCTACATGTGAACAGCTCCGAAGTGCTCCTCTTTTGCGGCCACTACCTGGCGGGCTACTCCGCGCCCTTTGCATTGCTGGTGGCCTGGATGTGCCCCGTTTACCACAAGCGCCGCGTGGGGCCTGACGCTGAGGTGGTGCGGGAGGCGTTTGGGGCCGACTGTGCAAACTGCTGCTTGCGGGCTCCAAAGCTGCATGTTCATAAACTATATGTCGAGTAAAATGAGACAGCTTTGCGTGGGCACAGTCAGCACCACATCAGCACCCCTCGACTGTCGCAGCTTCAGGCGCGTCACGTTACCCTAAGCTTCGTGTGCGCGTGGGACAGCCAGCTTGCTGTGCTCGGCGCACAGCGTTCGCAACTGCAAGTCTCTGTCGGACAGAGGCGTCGGCAGAGCATCGGCCGACGTGCACGTGCTGGGCCGCCACCTGGGTTGGGCTGGCAGTACTGCACATGTTACCCCACCAGTTGCGTGAACACACGGCAGCCGACCTGATTTTGACGGCCAACCAGCCACGCAAAGGCTAGGGAGGCCAATGGCAATAGCGGCAACCTTGCGGGATGACTAACACATCACGAGTCACAGCCTTGAGCTGTGACGCGAGCCTGGTGTGCAGGGGGATACTGTAGTGGTGCGGCGCCGCAGCAGGCGGTGACGCGCCTCAGGCTCGTTGCACGCACCTCGGGCGGATGCACGGCAGCGGCATGCCATGGCGGCCACGCACAGGACAGACGCGGGGTCGAGCGAGTCACCTGCGCCCCTCCCCCCCTCCTGACCAAGCTGCGTGGGTCACCAGATGCACGCGGTACGTACAGCTGGCTGGCGGACGGACAATCTCTGGCAGCCGGGCTGTCCTCTTCCACACGGCCCAGCAGCAGGTTCATTGCACGCCTGACGTGCAACCACAGCCACCATTCTGCTGTTTGCGCGCCAGTCTGATGTTCGCGCCTGCCTGTGGATGGCAGCTTCGCGCGTGCGGCTGACCCACAGTGTCAGCAGGGCTGCTCACTATCAAGCCGGCAGCCGCGCCAGCCTTGGCCATGGTGGCTGTATGTGTATCCTGGCTCAAGTTCTTCCAGATGAAGGGGGCGGACAGGCGCTGCTGGGCGTCCCACCGCTTGGTTGCACGCCACTCGCCCTTTCAGTGTGAGTGCAGCGGCGGCCGCATGGCTCAAAGGGGGCATCGGGACGTCGTACGGCACTGCATGATCGCAACCCGAGCTGCTTGACAACCAATTAAACTGTCCATCGGTCGTCACACTGCTGCATGCAACATTTGATAAGTGGGTATTCATTCCCTTAAAAAGACGGGAACCTTGTGTGGGCATTGATTTGGTCGCATGGGACGCACTCTGGGTGAATTCACCGTATAGGACCACGGACAAGAGTGGATTCCCGCCGGCAGTGCGCCCAGTTCACGGCGCGAGCGTGTGCAGCGCATCCGCGGGCAGTGCTGGGCTCCTCCAGTCACCACAGGGTAACGGCGTGCTCCTCACTGCATGCATGCAACTTCTGTGATATAAATGAAATCCGTCCCTGCATGCATGCATTGACGAGGGTTCGATCACCGTACCGTAGGGCGCCTAGAGTGGTCACCACCGTAGATACATCATGTTCAGCGGTCGTCAGCTACCGCCCACAGTGCTCGTGTCACTCCGAAAGGCGCGGGCACTCATCCTCGCTGCGGGTGACCCCCCCAGAATCGTCCCAGACCCGCTGAGGCGTCGCGACCCCTGCAAATTGTCACTGTGAAATCGCATCACAAACCACGGTCGGTGCAAACAGGTCCTGCGGATCCCCAATAACGCAGATCGGTGCAAGTGTGGTCGATGGCAGCCACTCGGCCGGTGCTAGGAGGCCTCCTGGGGCGATCGTCCCAGAGACGGCGCCCGGGCTGGCACAACGTCATGACTTGCGGCAGCCTGGTGCTGGCGTTGCTGGTTGCGGCGGTCGCAGGTGTGCAGCCGCGCGGCCGACACACGCGCTGCGGCCATACATGTGCATGCGCAGGACAGTGTGGCATGCGCACTTGGCAGCAGCTCACCAGCGGCATGGTCATGGGCGGTGTCTACCCTGCCACGTGCTGGTCCCCCTACCCTGTGCAGCCTGCATGGTGACTTTGATCGCATCCTGGGGTGGCTGTGCCTCCTCGCTGATGAGCGAGGGAGCTCGCTGCAACCCGTCAGCAGGCTTCCTTGACCCGACGCAAGCCGAACCACTCAACTGATTTGTTAATGCCATGCTGGTGGCCGGCAGGCCAGGGCCTCGTGCCAAGCGACGAGCCATTGGGGGCAGGCCGCACACCCGGGAGCGTGCTCGCTGACGCCTACGCCTCCTTCGCCAAGCAGTGGAGCGGGGCCAAAGATTGGCAGCAGGCCCTCAAGGCGGCTCCGAGGACTGCCTGCGTGGGCTTGTCAAAGGACTCCCTCTGCTCTTCGATTGTTGCGGAAGGTGGGGCATGGCATTGCTCCTGCAGCAGCTCGCATGCATGCGCCCTACCTCCAAGCAGCAGCCGTGGCGCGGGCGTGCCCGGAACGGGGGTGGCGATGGACTGACGGCCGCCCCCGAGCCAGCTGACCCATGATAATCTGCTTCACTGGCACTGACCGCCATTTTCGTCGCCGACGGTGCTGCCACCACCCACGCAGACGCTGAGAAGCTCGCCACGCTAATGCTTTCGACTTCGCCCGCCACCTACAGCGCCCTCGAATCGCGCGACGTTGGTCCCAATCGTGTCATCTCGCCCCCGCGAGACCAGGGCGCGTGCTTGACCTGCACGGCGTTTGTCGCCGTCACGGCCGCTGAGGTGCGAGGGCGACGCAACTGTCGCATGCTGGCCGGCTCAACACGTTGCCACAAATTTCCACAAATTCCACCAGGCTGTGGCCTGTAGGTGCGGGACTGGTGCCTGTGAACTCTGTTGCACCTTTCTTTTTTGTTACCAACCCACATCTCACTTCTTCAAATGCGGCACGCACCCCACTGCCTCCTTGCTCGCCGCGGCTCCGCTTGTGGCCGCGGGGCCGTCGCGTGCAGGCCGCGGTCGCGAGTGCCCTGGGCCAGGACGTGGACAGCGTTGGCCGGCTGTCCCCGCAGGACCTCCACTACTGCGGCAACGACCGGCTCAGCTGCGACACAGGGGCTACGCTGAAGGACACACTGGCGCAGCTGGAGAAGAGGCAGCTGCTGCTGGAGGACTGCCTTCGCTACCAGCCGCCCGACATGAGGGGGGACGCGACGCAGCAGCAGCTCTGCGCGAGGTCGTGCGCCAACACCAGCCCCCTGGCCTCCCAGGGTATGTTCAGTTTCGTGCGCATCACGCAACTGTGGAAGGCGCAGCAGCACATCCGCAAGTACGGCGCCGTGGTGAGCATGATGATGTGCACGCATGTGTGCACGTGGAGCGACTTTAGGGTGCGTGGTGTACGTGCATGTTTGCATGTGGGAGCGAAGGAGGAGTTGAGTGAGTGTTGGTCGAGGGGCGGGTGTCGCGACGGCTTTCTTCTTGGTTCTACAGAGCTCCCTTAAAACAGAAACACACAACGTGTGCGGAGTTGCAAACTGTGTCACATGTTGTAGAGTGGCATTGTTATCACAGCGTAGTTGTGTTTGTTGTCGCCTGACCGCTGCCAGGCATGCGCTTACGCTGCCACCACCCACCCTATCTGCGTGCTCTGCGCCGATGTTCAGGTCACACGCTTTGACCATTACAGGTGAAGTCGGGTTGTGCGGATGTGTGCTGCAATGCGTTGCGTAAATGAGCATGTGGCTGCCTGGCATGCATGCGTTGTGCAGCACAGCAGAGCACAGTACAGCGCTCACCCCGACGTGCATGCTGTTGCATGTTGTTTCTTCTGCGATGGCCCGAAACAGCGATTTCAAGCCCTTTTTCAAGGACTACACCCGAGCTAGGGCTGTCTACCGCCCCTCACCCGGCAGCACGACTATTGAGGGCCACGCCATCACCCTGGTCGGGTGCGGCGCGCGGCTGCTTGGCGGGTCGTGTTGAGGCCTTCTTTGTGGCGTTGGCTGCACATCCTGGTGACTGGGTATGTTTCTGTATCTCGCTCCCCGCACCTCCGTGTGCCTCAATGGGGGTGCAGCTCTCACGGGCACTCTGCTGCCAACCTGGCAGGTATGACAATGTCAACCAGTTCTGGATAGCGCGCAACTCATGGGGTCCAGGTGGGGCTGTGTGTGTGTGTGTGTGTGTGTGTGTGTGTGTGTGTGTGTGTGTGTGTGTGTGTGTGTGTGTGTGTGTGTG
>NW_014009977.1:0-5903 GCF_000611645.1 Monoraphidium neglectum
AGTCTGTAGAGCTCTGACGCCAGGTAGAGCATGCCGGGGGCGCCCTCAAAGCCCGGCTCAGGCTGCCCCAGCTGGGCGTGGGCCAGCACCTCAGCCAGGTAGCTGGGGGGAAGCTGCACGCCACCGCAAGGGGGCGGGAGAGCAACACAGGGTGCTTGAGTGTGTGTTGGCGGCTGTGCGTGGGCACATGAGAGTGCAGGAGAGCGGGTTGACTGTACAGGGGCCTGGTGACGTCATGCAAGTGCCGCTGATATCATTGCGCCCCCCCTGCCGGACTTGGGCTGGCCTCCAGGCGCATGGCTGGAGCAGCCGCTTGAGCGTCCGCCACGCGCCCCTGCCCCCAGCGCCCACCTTTGGCAGCTCGACAGGCCGCCGCAGCGCCACGCCACGTATGTTGCGCAGCGTCAGCGCCGCGCCCGGCGCGATCAGCAGCCGCCGCGCGGCGGGCGCCTCGACAGAGTGCGGCAGGTAGAGCGCCAGGGGGGTGGGGGCAGCAAACACCAGCTCCAGGGGGCCGGCCAGGGTTATCTCTGGCAGGCTGACGTGGGAGCGCTGCCACCGCAGGGGGTCCAGCGAAGGCAGCGCGAGCGCCTGCTGCGCGCCGGGGGCGCCGCCCGCGCGCGCGAGCGCCGCGGCGCCGGCGCCGGCGCTGGCCTGGCGGGGGAGGGGGCAGGTTTAAGTGATCGGCGAGCAGGCGGGTGCATGCGTGGAGGCAGCGTGCGGGTCATGACGTGTTGCCCAATCAGGCATGCTCAGGGGTCCTGCCAGTCACCAGTGGTCACACCGCAAGGTGACCGCGAACCCCACCTGTCCAGCTGGCAGCGCCTGCTGCCCAAGCTGCTGCTGCATGGCGGCAAAACTTGAGCCGCCGCCCGCTGCAAGTCCCAGCGCGCCGCCGCCGCCTCGTGTGCGTGCGCTGCTGCCTTTGCCGCCGCTGCTACTGCTGCTGCTGCTGTCGTCGAGGCCGCCGCCCTCCAGGTCGCTGTTGAAGCTCAGCTGTTGGGCAGTCGGTTTGAAATACACACGGCACGTTGGTGAGGAAACCTTCGCTTCAGCGCCCGCAGGCAGTCAGGCGGGCCTCTGTGACTCTGGTTGGTGTAATACGCATGGAAACAGAGGACAGCAGCAGCAGCAGCAGCAGCAGCAGCAGCAGCAGCAGCAGCAGCAGCAGCAGCAGCAGCAGCAGCAGCAGCAGCAGCATATTACGTCAAGCTTGCGCCGCTCCGTACCTTGTACTCCACCCCGTCCACTTCCAGGGAGATCAGGTGCTGCCGACCCACAAACACCTGGTGCAAATGGCAGCCCACACAGCTGAAGGTTGGCAGCGGGAGACCAGACATCAACTGCAGAGGGCGGGCGCCCCTTCTGCGTGCGCAAGAGCTGGATCCAACACCGTGCCGCCATCTCAAAACGCCCGCTGCCGCGCCCCACCGCCTGAGCCGCGCCCGCGCTGCCGCAGCCCTGCGCGGTGCGTTGACACCGCCTTCCCCCCAGCCTGTGCAGGTTGACACGCCGCCCAGCCGCCATACGCCTCCACGGCCCAGCAAGGCCATACGGGTCATCAGGCACAGATGAGATGTGGTAACCCCAGGGCCCCACCTTGAGGCTGTCGAGGGGCACCGCGCGCAGCGACAGGTCGCGCCCCGTCTGCTTGGAGATGGCCACCAGCGTCGCCTCTGCCGCGGACAGCGCTGTCTGCTCCCACATCTGGCTGATGCTGTGCACCGTGCTCAGGGGCGCGGCGGAGCAGCGCACAGGCCCGCCGCAGGGGGCGAGGGCGAGGATGGTGAGGAGCGCGAGCGGCGCAAGTGCGCGCAGTGCACGCTGTGTTGCAGCGACGCTGCTGCTGCTCCGGTTCTGAGCGCAGCGTGGCGCGCGCCGCTGGGGCGCCGCCATCGCCGGCATCGTGCCACTCGGATGTGATTAGATGTAAGCCGCTGCCCTGGATTGTGACGTTGCGCTTGACACGCTGTCCGCGAGATTGATGACAACCACGGAGGTGGGTGGACGACCGGAAAAAACAACAAAATTATAATAATGTGTTTAAAACGCATATAGGCAACGTAATCGGGTACTGGCAAACACATTGCTTGTCTTCCGGACGCCCCACTGCAGTGCGGGGCTGGCACACTGCTGCGCGTGCGCTGGATACCATACGCCTTGTGTGGAGCAACGCACCAGCTGTGCAGGCACCAGATGCGCTGTGTTGTGCTGGAAGAGGCGCCTGGGATACATGACGGCGTGCTAGGGGAGGTGTTGTGGGATGGAGGCTGTGTAACCGCTAGTCCGTGCTCGTGCTGGTGCCAGCGCCAGTGACTGGCACGTGTGCTCGTCGCGGCAACCGCAGCAGCTGCTTGGCAAGCAGCTGCATAAGTTTCAGGTGCTTCAGGAGGGGCCGGGTCAACAGGCGCTGCAGCAATGGCAGCAGCACCAGCGGCGGGGGGCCGGAGCAGTGGTGCTCTCCCTGTACACGGTACATGAGAAACCTGTTGCCGCACGGGAGACCGGAAGGGGGTTAGCGGCGATGCACGCACCGCCGTCGTCTCCGCCTTAGACAAGTTGAGTGCACCAAGTGGGCGCGCCGCCGCATTTATTGGGGTTTGGTCGGAATGCGCATGGTTTAAACCCCAACATGTTGCTCGCTTGCTCACCTCGGCTGTTTGAAACCGCACGCCCAGTTCAGTTGATGCCGCTCGCCCAGTCATTCTGCCCTCATTCAACCCAGCCGCATGGGCACACTCTGCACGCCGGTGTCACGTTTTTTCTGCTGCCATTGCCATTCATCCTGCCGCGGCCATCCAACCATCTTGTCCAGTCAGCATGCTGCTGGTTGCCATATGGCCTTGCTGCTCATCCCACATTTACAGCCACAGCGTGTTGCCCAATACAATGATCAAGCACTGGCATGATGTACAAATCTGCGCTCTGGTCAACCCGAAGGCACCTACAAAAATCGGCACCCTGCGCAACCGTCAAAGCGCTGTGTGGCTTGGCAGTGCGGATGCACACAGAGGCTTGTGCGGCGGCGTGTACAGGCCAAGACATGTATGAAATGGGTCAGCCACGACCATCAATATCAGAGGGTCAACAGAGCAGACCGCACTCCTGCCACCAAACGCGAGCGGGGTCACTGTGCCGCCTCGCGACCACCGCTGGCTGCATCGCCGCCGGCCGTGGAGCAAGTCCCCGCCCCAGCTGCCGCTGCGTCTGGCCCAGCCGCAGCCACGCTCGGGTCTGCGATGCTCGCTGCGGCGGCTGCTGCTGCCTTTGCGGCCTTCTTGGCGCCCTTGTCCTTCTTGGAGCCCTTGGCCTGTTTGAACAAGAATGGTGGGAGCGAGAAGAGTGATGATGGGCCCGCGTGGTTAGGCTCCTGGTGAAGGCCTGGTGCTGTGTGGCAGGGCCATGCCCGGCTCAGAGTGGCTTTATAGACAGGCAAGCGGCCCGTGCCACTGCAACGCCGCCCAAACCACGGACGGTGCAGTGATCGCTGCTTGACTTGACGCATGCAAGTGTCTAGCTGCACCAGCGGACCCCCGGTCGGAGGCGCCATTCCCCTCCACCCACCTTGAGTCCTGCCAGCTCATCGTCATCGTCATCTGGGGCCAGCCCCCCCAGGGCCGCCATTAAGTCCATCTGCTCAGGCCCGAGCTGAGTCAGCAGCGTGTGGCCGGGCAGGTGGGAGGCCGCCTCTGACATCGCATGGCTGATTCCCCGGCCCACTGCGTCATGGATGTGGGCAATGACGCGGGTGGGTGGATGAGTGAGTGGATGGCTGCAGGACCCTGGCGCAGGCGGCTCCAAGTGCTGGGCATATCAGGCCACCCTGGTTGCCGCACAGGCAGGCCGACAGCGGGGCTAGGGGGCACGCTTGCAACTTAGCATCGCGCGCCCCTGAGCCCCTCAGGTAAGGCTGGCAGATCTGCTGCCAATGGTGAGGTTCTGGCAGAACAGTTGCGTGCGGCAGGCAGCATGAATCAGCTGCTGAGCAGCGCCCACCAAAGTGTGTGACGTCCTGCAGCCCCTCCAGCGCCAGGGGGATGCGTGGCCGCAGGAAGTTGGCCCACATAAACTTGGGTAGGTGGGTGGGCGGGGTGGTTGGTGGGCACGATGACGTCATGCAGTCGTTATCGTCGGCGAGGTCATAGTTGAAGTAAGAACAGAGGTAAGAGTCATAAAAAAGGAGTCACCGGTTGGTTGCGTTTTGTAACTGTCGGCGGAGGTCAAACAAGTAATGCGGCCGCCGTCTTGACACGGTCACAGAGAATCCAACTACACGAGCACCAGGCAACCTTGATGCGAGTGCAGCTTCACCCAACGCCTGCTGCCCCGGCCAGCGGCATGTCAGCAACCCAGCAACAGCGCAGGTGACAAAGGCACCCCCCATCTACACTCGTTCACCCCAGGGCCCGTCAGCAGGCGTGCGCCTGCCGCCTGCCGGGTGGCAGTCTGCAGGGCCTGAGCTGGGTCAATGCAACAATGGCAGCCTGCCAGTCTCGAAGCCCCTGGAACAACCTTGTCGCCTGGCTTTCCCCGCCCCAAGGAGTCCGTTGCTGCTGTTGCCACCACTCACCACGTTCCCCTTGACCCCTTATCCCCCTTGCCCACCATCCGCTGCTCTCCCTGCCCCACCCACCTCCCCCCCAAACCCCCGCGCGGCCCACCTCTGAGAAGGGCTTGGTGCTCTTCTGGAAGCCGCCAGCCTTGCGCACCAGCGCCGCCAGGGAGCGGTACGGGTCGTCCTGCAGGCCTGGGGGGGGGCAGGATGGGGCGCGCATGGAGACGCGGGCGCACAGGCGCGCCTGTTGAGAGCATGTATGGTGGCGCCTGCACTGGTGGGTGCCCACAAAGTCATTCGTAGGCTATACAGCGGGTAGGCAATACAGCGGGTGGACTTTGATCCACATGTGCGCCTCTAATGAAGGCGTTGCGGGACCCGCCGCTCTCGCTCCTGCAGCCCGGCTCCTGACCCCCCCTACAGCCCCACACCCTCGCCCCCCGTCCCGCTATTGGCTGTTCCACCCGCGCGTCGCTGCGTCAGCGCAGCGCACCCGCGACCGTGTTTGGCAGGAGGCTGGAGACCTCCTCTGGCGGCACGGGGCTGCCGTCGTGGCGGTGGGGCCAGAGGCAGCGCGCCGCGGCCATCTCCCGCCAGAAGGCGTCGGGCGCCAGGGCGCTGAAGTCCCGCGCCACACCCGCGTAGCAGGTCTGAGGGATGACGGGCGTGTCGGTGAGTAGAAGCGCATGTGATGAAGGGGCGCAGAGGGCGGAGGGCGGCAAAGGGGAGGCAGGGCGGGTTGCGTGTGTCTGAGCGCCGCCGCCTCCATGTCCGCGGCTCTGCTGCTGCGCTGTCTATTGAAGCTCCGCGGTCCCACCCTAGGCCATCGCCCTGAGAACGAGAGGGATTCCCAACTGGAATCCGGGGTGCGGCCCCCCCACCTTGACGCCGCTCTCGTGCAGGGCGCGCGCCAGGTGGTGGTGGTCAATAAGGTAACTGCCAGCGGGGTGTTTGTTTGGGGGGTGTTTATTTTTTGGGGGGGGGAGGGGTCCCCACGGGTGTGAGTGGCGGGTTGATTGGTTTGGTGGAAAGGGTTGAGGAGGAGAGGGAGGGTTGTTCAGGCGTGATCAAGCTGGCTGGACTGTTGGGTAGAAGGGGCTGGGGCAGGCTGGTTTGTGTGACGAGGGGGCCATACACCCTGGCACCCCCTCAGCCCTGGAAACCATTGATGCATCCCAAACCCTGAGCCGCTCGGTGCCGCACTCACAGAACCTGCCCCGGCCCCACCACCACGGGTATGGGGTTGAGCCTGAGCCATGCGTCGAGGGCCTCCTTCCCCTTGGCCGCCTTGCGCCGCACCTTGGCCATCTTGTCGTGGACCTTGGGGGGGGGGGGGGGACAGCGGGGG
>NW_014009976.1:0-2912 GCF_000611645.1 Monoraphidium neglectum
GGCGGGGGCGCGCGCTGCGGCGGAGCTCGCGCTGCTGCGGGGGGGCGCGTGCTTTGCCAGGGGCGCGCGCGCTGCGGCAGGGGGCGCGCGAGCCAGTGCGCGCCGCCGTCTTCGACCGGGCGCAGCGCCGCCATGGGTTGGCGCACCCGCTTTTGCGCAAGCAGCGGCGCGCTCGTCAGACTCGCCGGGCGGCTAGGGAGCTGCGCCTGGAGAGGTGCACCCCCTTTGCACGCGCAGCGTCCGCTGGCCCCCTGTCCGCACGCACCATCAACCTCATCCGGCCGCTCTCACCCAACAGGTCAAGGAGGTGGAGCGCACCACCAACCACGACGTCAAGGCGGTGGAGTACGTGCTCAAGCGCCGCTTCGCCCAGGACGCTGAGTTGGCGCGGGTGCTGGAGTTCACCCACTTTGCCTGCACCAGCGAGGACATCAACAACCTGGCGCACGGCCTCATGCTTAATGAGGCGATGCAGCAGCAGGCGCGTTGCGGGGGCGAACGGGGTGGGGTCGCTGGAGGCTGGGTGGGTGGCTGGGGTGGGTGAGGGTGCGCAGGCAGCGGGGGTGGCGGGGCTGGCCGGTGGGACCTGGGGGCTGGGTGGCCGTGGGTGGTAGCCATGCCACAGCATGATCCTGGCTGCGTCCTGTGTGCATCAACCCCAGCCGGCCCGCCACAACCCGACCCCACACCACCCCCCTGTCCTCGCCCTGCCTGAAGTTGAATGTTTCTCAAGCATCCCTGGCTGCACTTGAACCCGCGCCCCACTCACCCCTGCCCCCCAGGTCCTGCCAGCCATGGACAAGGTCATCAGCGAGGTGGCGCGCCTGGCTCAGGAGTATGCTGACGTGTCGATGCTCTCGCGCACCCACGGCCAGACCGCCAGCCCCACCACGATGGGCAAGGAGATGGCCGTGTTTGCGTACCGGCTGCAGCGGCAGCGCGACGCGGCGGCGGCGGTGCAGATGATGGGCAAGATGGCGGGTGGGTGGGGCGTCGACTTGTGGGGATGTTGTATGGTAGAGGATGCCGCTGGGGGCCGTCAAAGTGACAGTGTGGCTGCCCAGTACGAGCATGGGATTGGGCCGACGGGTAATCACCCCAGGGTGGCGGCGCTCATGAGTTCGGTGCTCTGGTGGAGAGTCCTGACTGCAAGAGCATGCTTGCTTGACGCACGGGCGTCCTTTCAAGCTCGCCTGCATCATGCCCACACGACGCATGAAGCAACATGCACAACCTTGCGCTTTATGCCCGGGCCGACGTCATATGCTCAACCCCGCGCCCTGCCACTCACCGGCAAGCCAATACCCCACTGGCCCTTGGCCAACCCCCAGGTGCCGTCGGCAACTACAACGCCCACATTAGTGCCTACCCTGACGTCGACTGGCAGGCCGTGGCGGAGGGCTTTGTCACCTCCCTGGGGCTCAAGTTCAACCCCTACGTTACCCAGGTGCGCCTGGTGGCTGCAGCGGGCACTGCAGCAGCTCCCTTTGATATCACCCCTCTCCCCGTGACACACTCGCGCGTTCATCAACATCATGATGTTTGGCTGTGTGCTGCCCTTTGCCTTGGTGCTTGCAGGAGTGTGGGCATTGCCTGCGCGTGCGCAGGACTAGGCGCACTCATCATGCACACACGCGTGCACGCACACACGCATGTGCCTTGCCCACCTCCCACCCACTCACGCGGTTCGCAGATTGAGCCCCACGACTGCATTGCGGAGCTGTTTGGTGCCATCGTGCGCTTCAACAACGTGCTGCTGGACTTTGACCGCGACCTGTGGTCTTACATCAGCCTGGGGTACTTCAAGTGAGTGGCGGATGGTTGTGGGGTGCAAGCTTTGGGCGGCTGGCGGTTTGGCTGCCTGGACAACATCTGTGCAGTGCGCCCTGCAACCGCTTTATGCCCGCTGCAGGTCGTGACGGCTACCGTCAGCTGCCTTTGCTGCGCCCCGGCTCCATCCCCTCTCAACCCCCGTGCGTGGCGCAAGGCAGCCGCCAGGCAGCTGCCGCCGTGCGCAATCCTGCCGCCGCCAGGATCCGCTGCCGTCCAAACCCGCCGTTGCTCCCGCACTCATCGCGACCCGCGCCACCCCCAGGCAGCGCACCATCGCGGGCGAGGTCGGCAGCAGCACTATGCCCCACAAGGTCAACCCCATTGACTTTGAGAACTCCGAGGGTAACCTTGGACTGGGCAACGCGGTGATGGACCACCTCATCCACAAGCTGCCCATTAGCCGCTGGCAGAGGGACCTCACTGACTCGACCGTGCTGCGCAACCTCGGCGTCGGTGGGCGCCGTCGCATGAGAGGGGGGGTGGTCTTGGCCCCGTGTTGCAGCGCGGCCGCTGCTCCATGCAGAGTCGAGGCTGGGCCTGCTTGCGGCGCATGGCACGCATCAACTGAATCTTGTGATGGCAACTCCTGGCAAGTCAGCTTCAGGCTTCCTCTGGTGAAGGCGTGGACGGCGGTCTTGTGGTATGCTACCAGATGCCTGCATCCTCCTGAAACCTTAAAGCTCCGCCCTTTGAAACACGCCGCGACGCCAGGCATCGGCCACAGCCTGCTGGCCTACTCGTCGACGCTGCGCGGCATCAGCAAGCTGCAGCTGGACGCGGACCGCCTGCACTCTGACCTGGACGCGTCCTGGGAGGTGCTGGCGGAGCCCATCCAGACAGTAATGCGCAGGCAGGTGGCACGCAGGCGACGAGAGATTGCGGCCTGAACGCGGCCGCACTAGAATACTTGATTCAGCTTCCAGCTGACAGCCGGCTGCTGCGGTCAACACCAGCTCGCTCCTTTCACTCAACATTCTCATACTCGCGCCCCTATCCCCTCAGCCCCCTGACCTCTTCGCATTCACTTATTTTCGCTGATCGACCCGCTCACCGTCACCACACCCTCCAGCCTGTTCCTG
>NW_014009976.1:2946-5936 GCF_000611645.1 Monoraphidium neglectum
CCCCTCCTCCCCCACCAGGTATGGCGTGGAGGAGCCCTACGAGAAGCTCAAGGCCTTCACCCGTGGCCAGCGCGTCACCCAGGCCTCCATGCAGCAGTTTGTGCGGGACCTGGACGGCTTGCCCGCGGAGGCCAAGGAGGAGCTTGCGCGGCTCACGCCCTGGGGGTACGTGGGCAACGCCGCGGACCAGGCCAGGGCGCTGCCCCGGCACCTCGGCGGCGGCGCGGGCGGCAACGGCAAGCACTGACTGCGGGGCGATGGCGGGCCGCGCGGCTTGGTGTGCTAGCGCTCGCAGCCGCTGCTTAGTTAATAGGTTTTCATCTCCAGGTGGTTCGCCTTGAATTGGAAGCAGGCTTTGGTATGACTCTGGTAAACGGGGCCCCTGCACATTTACATTTCCACGTGTACAAGGCGGATGGGACACCAGCAGAGGATGTACACGAGGTCAAGCTGAGCGATTGTAATGTGATTGCAGCGACAAGGGGCTGCAAAGACGCCATGCCCTGTGTCGATTTCCTCCCCTCTGCAGCCACCTGCCCAGGCCCCGTCAGCCATCTGGGCCAGCTACTTGCTGCTGCTCCGCTCTGCCTGCTGCTGCCGCTGCTGCAGCTGCTCCTGCTGCTGCCGCTGGTGCAGTGGCAGCCGCAAGCCTCTCGTGCTTGTTGCAGCTGCGGAGGGATCTGTGCGGCTCGTCGCTCAGTCCGACTTGGGAATCAAGCCTGCAAACTGCGGGAGCGTAAGGGAAGAGTGACGGTATCAGGCAGCAGCAGCAGACAGTCGGTAGCATAGGTACCCGTGGCTGCATGCAGTGCGACCACTACCCGCCCGCGCTCCTGCTCGAAAGGCAATCGATACCCAAATAGGAAAAGTGTGAAATGAGATGTGCCACGTGGAGTGCAAGCACAGCAGCCCGCAGCACCCGGCACTCACGTCTTTGCTGCAGGCAGTCCAGGCCGACCCCGCGCCGCAGCCCGCGCCAAAGGCGACTGCACAGGGGGGAAAGGTGGGCAGAGTGGGGAACAAGGGAGCCCAGTGTAAGTGCGGCGCGAGTGCAAAGTCTAGTACCGGCAAGAGGCACGAGGTGTTTCAGTTGTACACAAGCAGGCGGCAGGCAATCACACACAGGGCATAGTGCACCCTGCAGAATCCGCCTCCACCAAACCACCACCCTCCCCTGCCCGGCTTGACTCACTCGACGCAGTGCGGGTTAGTGGGCCCCGCAGCAGCAGCAGCGCGACCGCGCCACCCGCTAGCGTGCCGTACACAACGCGCCGCAGCGAAGTGTCGATCAGGCGGTCCCACTTCTCATCGAACGCAATCTCCGGTGGCGGCGGCGGCTTGGAGGCCATGGCTGCGGTCTCGCAGGCTGGTCGCACACGCAAGCACACGCAATCACTGCGCCGACTTCGCTCTCGCTGTGGCCCTGCAAGCGCTGCCCCTGCCTGCGAGGCTGCTGGCTTGCAGGGTGCAGCGGCTGAGCAGTCTTCCGTCACGTAAGCAATTCGTCTACCGCAGCTGCGTCCGCTGAGCCCTCTGATCTACAGCGAAGATCTGCGATGCACGCCGGAAGTGAATCTTTTGACTGCTGCCACACTCCGCAGAGGTAGACGTGTCGCACACGCTCCTCGATTTTGGCACAGCACACAAGTATCGGCCATTCGGCACTTTGTCACTTGTGCTGTTGTGTGTTCTGTTGCCCGGGGAGCTGGGCTGCATCTGTGAGCATGAGTTGATGCATGCTGCAGTGCTTTAGATCCTAGCCATTGGCTCGATGTTTCCTTTGCTGAAACAGCAGATGCGGCCACAACGTCTGCAAGTCCCAACACCTTTCATGCTTGCATGGCCCCTCAGTCAATGTCCCAAAGCTAAGTGAATTCACCGCGTTTCGTTAGCATGTAATATCATTACGTTCTGCGGGGATACTAAAACTCACCAAATCACCGATAGGATGGTGTCTGATTACAACCATGTACATTGTCATGCCATAATATGCAGTCAGCACAGCTGCTCACAATTGGCATCAAATCACCACTATAAGTGATTGCCAACTCGCGCTCCAATTGCACATGCTGGGTCGCAACGAGCGCGTGCTTCCCCAGCGACCTGGGCCCCATCCATAGCGCAGATGCCTCTGCCCATCGTTGCCCAACAGCATGCAGGATACATCCCCTTCCCCCCCTCTCAGCCAGCACCGCGCCGCCGTTTGCCAGGCAGCGCTGGGCGTGAATCGTCCTGCGGCCTCCGGCCCGTTCAAAGCGCCGACGCCCAGTCAATCCCATAGACCTCCAGCGCGTGCGTCACCCAGGGCCACCCCGCCACAAACTGCCAGCACGTCAGGAACTCTGCCCCCTCGTCGCGCGCCACGAGGCCGCGCAGCAGCCTGAGCACGCGCTCAACCTCGGACGCGCTGCAGCCGCTGCCGGCCAGCCACAGCCGCAGCTCAACCTCGGACACGCGCGGCTGCGCCGGCCGCGTCGCGATCGCGTCGAACAGCGCGGCCGCGTCCCCCACGCGCCGCAGGCGGCGCGCCTTGTGGGGCGGGACGGACAGCAGCGCGGCGACGCGGCTGCAGGAGGGGTCCGCGGCGGGCGGGGAGGCGACGAGGAGGAGGAGCAGCTCGGCGCCGGTGGTGCCGGAGCGGCGGAGGCCGCGTAGCTCTGATGGCTCCCAGCCAATCTCCTCTAGCAAAGCGCACAGCTGGTCGGATGAGTGGTCAGAGGCGGCGAGGGGGCAGGGGTGGCAGGTGGGTGGATGCACGGAAGCGTGTTTGATCACCAACAGCGAGACGCGGCGCAAGCGAGTGGCGGGCGGCGTTTGGGGGGCGCGCTCGGCTCGACTCTGCGGCCTGGGCACAGGTGACCAGTCTCAACTGCCAAGCTGCCTCGGGTTGAACCCTCCGTGCGCCAGTGAGGGGCTGTGTCGCTTACCTCATCACAGGTGAAGCGTGAGATGTGCTTGCCCAGAGACGAATTTGCCCGCCGCCCCACAGG
>NW_014009975.1:0-3648 GCF_000611645.1 Monoraphidium neglectum
GCCCTGCACTACCCCCAGCCCGCCGGCGCGCGAAGCTTGCCGTGTCGCGCCGCGCCGCGGCCCGGCCTGCTGATGTGGCTGTAACCGCCTGGATCCGCCCCGGCCCCCCACCCCCGCACAGGGTAACTATCTGTTTCTTGACATGGACCCCTGGCGGCAGCTGCGGCCGCTGATGGACGAGACTGTGTTCGTCTCCTGCCCCATAGAAGTAGCCATGGGCCGCGTGTTTGACCGGCAGGTGAGGGGACGGGGCCGGGGATTGACCGGTCCTGATCTGGTCCTTTCGGGAGCGCTGGATTAGGGGGGGTGTGCCTAGCGGGAAGTGGGTGGCCTCAGGGTGTGAACTCTTGTGGTGTGCCGGGCGCCCCCCCTCCACCGCCGGCCCCCGCGCGTCGCTGTTTCGAGGGGCGGCCGACGTCGCTGTTTCCCCGCAGGTGGCGATCGGTGTGGCGCCTGAGGCGTCGCGGCGGCGCATCGCCGGCAACGACCGGCCAAACGCCGAGCAGGTGGCGGCGACGGCCGCGTTTGCGCGCGTGCTCGTCCCCTCTTCGGTGCCGCTGGCCGAGGGCGGCGGCGATGGTTTGTAACAGCGGGATGTTGAGCTTACGTGGGCGTTGGGAACGGTCCATGAGCTTTTGGCAGTGAGCAGCTCCTCCCCTTATTCACTGATCCCAACAGTCATTCCAAATGCCTTGCCAGCACTGTGGGCCCATCTGCTCAAGCCCCATCAGACGGATGACAAGACAACCTATCTCAAGTTTTCTGTCGGGTTGTCAGCTTTTCGTGCATCTAGTCAGAGTGCGAACTCTACAGCGCAGTGAGTCCCGGTCACGCGGAGGCTGGGGCGGCGTTTGTCGCCTGTGTAGCGTGACTTTGGTTCTCCATGACGAAATAGCACTGCTGTAATCCTACAGCACCGGCCCCCAGCGGGTTGCCACCCAAGCTAATGTTTCACGGGTGAACTGTGCCAGCGCGCATGGGCGGGTGCCCCTCAAAGTTCGAGCCTGCATCTAGTGCGTCGGACGCCGCGTCCATTGGGCGGCCGGGCGCCGACCTTGAGGCCTGGGCGCGCGCCAGCAAGCTCGCGCTCGGCGGCGCAAAGGGCCCCGTGGTCGGGCAGCCCCTGTCTTCAGAATGGGGCGGCACCGACGACGGGGCCAGCCGGGACGACGAGCCGGACGAACCGCTACCCACGCTTCATGGGGACGGCGGCGGCGCGCGCGCCGAGGCGGCGGCGTCGCCGTCGGCGGCGCTGCATCTGGAACTGCTGACGCAGGTGCGCATTTTTCCCGCACGCATTCGAATCCGCACGCACACGTACGGCTCCCGGAAACGAGCGGGCGATGCCGGGTGCGGCTGTGTGCGCCGCCTGGTGGGGCGTGCTGCAGTGACACGGCGGCCCCGTCGAGCCCTCGCGCCGCGCCCCTCCCCCACGCGCGCGCGCCCCCCTGGCTCGTCGCGGCGCGAAAAGCGACTGGGCCCGCCCCACGGGACCCCAGCGGCACGGCGCCCTTCCTCCCTCCTGCCCCCTCGCCGCGCCGCAGCTGCATGAGTTCCAGCAGCAGCTGGCCGCGGCCAGCGACAGCGCGCTCCTGGGGCTGCCAGAGGCGGCGCAGCTCGTGGCGACGCACCTCCGCGCCGACCTCGTTGCGTGAGTGGCGGGCATACATTTGTTTCACTGATTCAAAGGCACGCTGAGGCGCGGGGACAGTCTGCCTGTTTGCATCGGCGAGGCGACGGCGCGTGTGGGGAGAGGGTAGGAGTGGCCAGCCCAGGGGGCCGAGGTGAAGAGGCTGTCAAGGCACGAGCAGGCAGGCCAGGCGCCCCCGCGGCCGAGCCCTGAGCGCTCGAACGGCCACCCGCGGCCATGCGCCTTCCAGCGCCGGGCGGGCAGGGCGGCTTGGTGGGCTCCTGCCAGGCGGCGGCGCCCTCCACGCTCGAGCCGCTCCCATGGATTTTGCTGCCTGGTGCTGATCCGGCGCTGGCCCCCCCCCCCCCCGGGGACCGGAAGCGGCCGCCAGATCCCCTCGCCTGTAGCGAGCATAGCACACCCCTGGATTAATCAGCCCACCGCGCGCCAGAGGCGCCGAGCTGACGACGCAGTCCTTGCCAGCAGCTGCAAGCGCCCGCTCCCTCTCCCCAACAAACGCACACACACAAACACACACTCTCACGCACGCGTGCGCGCACACACACACACACACACACACACATGATATCACCCGCACGCCGCAGCGTGTACGTCTTCACGGGCGCCTCTCCAGGCGCCGCCCTCATGGCGGCCCACGGCGAGGGCGCGGAGGCGCTGCAGCAGGCGGGGCTGGTGGTGCGCGGCCCAGAGGCGGCTGAGCTGCGGAAGCGCGCCATGCGGGTACACGTCGTTCTTGATGCAGCCAAGCGCCAGCCGGTGCGTTGGGCTTCGCCCCTCCGACCCCCTCCCTTCCGTCCCTCACTTCTGCCGCGGGACTGGAGGCCGTGGGCGGCATTGGGGTTGAGAGCGCGTATGCAACGCCCGGAGCGTCCGCGAATTGCGCATGGGTAGAGGGATTTTTAAGCGGCTGGGGAGCGCTGCGGCAGGCAGCGCCGGGCGGGCGCCGTACCCTTGCAACAGCCCCATCCCCCCACGCGTCGCCGCAGGGCCCGGCCGCGGCCGTGGCGCTGCCGCGCATACTGCGGCGGTTGCACGAGGGCGCCGGGCTGCGCAGCTCGGTGCACGTGCCCATAGGGCCGGCCGCCGCGCCGCTGGGCGTGATGCTGCTCGCGCAGAGGGAGCCGCACACATTCGGGGATCAGTGGTGAGTGCGCCGGCGCGCGGGCTCCACCCACAGCCCCCTCCCCTACGGCACGCTTCCGATTTTCCCTTCTAAGTGTGATGTTCCGCCTCCAGTCTCGGCCGCCCTTGCCGCTGCCGCCAGCTGGGGTCAGCGCCGCCCCTCCCCCGCCCTATTGTTCAAAGCAGCTCAGCCGAAGCCCCAGCTCTTCACACCTGCTCCATGCTCCAGATGCTTTGATCAACCCCGCATCCATCTGGTTTCCACACGCAAAAACTTTGCAACCAAAACCGTGCCGCCCCCCCCCCCACAGGCTCCAGGTGCGTCTCCACGCCGCGGCCATGGGGCTGCTGCACCATGTGCGGCAGAGCCAGGTGGAGCAGGTGGCGGGGCTGCTGCGGGCCATGGACGAGGCGCGGGACCCTGTCGGCGTCATCAGCGCGCTGCTGCGGGTGAGCGGGCGGTGGGGCGCGGACGGGCTCTCCCCCAGCACGGCGGCTGCCCCGCGCGTCCTCCTGGTTGGGCGCCTTGCGGGAGAGGTCAGCAGGGGGCACCCGGAGTTGCGGCAGTGCACGCCGCCTCGTCATCGCCACATCAACGGCTGAGCAGAAAGCAGAGCATGCGCCACCACCCTCCAACCACACACACCCACACACCAACACAAACCGCACTAGCGGCACACGAACCCCAACAACTGCCGCCGACCCCCACTCCAGGGCGCGCGCCGGTTCATGGCCCACGCCACCGGCCTGCGCATGACCACGCGCCTCGCCCTCGTCCACGAGGGCGGCGCCCCCGACGCGCTGCTGTTCGAGCTGCCTCGGACGCCCCGCGCCATCCTCGGGCTGGCCGACGGCCCGGCCGCTGCCAGCGGCGG